>NC_135978.1:16085262-16385262 GCF_053455715.1 Rhinoraja longicauda
TAATCCATTTGCAGAGTTGTACAAATTCTTCCACCACTGATACACATCTGTATTTCCAACATCTGTATAGCCACCACCCTTTTGTGAAATTGTTTTTCTCTCCCCCATTCTCAGAACAGTTACTAGACATTCATCTACCAGCAATCACTCACCGACCATTTGCCCATAGCCAGCAGAGGTTCCGATTTAACTACAGTTCGCATACCGTCCAAACAGGTCCACGGATGATGCGGTCTCCCAGGTTCTACACACCACTCTCTCTCATCTGGACAGCCAGGGGGGCTATGTGAGGATGCTGTTCATTGACTTTAGTTCAGCATTCAACACAATAGTCCCCAGCAGACTGGTTGAGAAGCTGCTGGAACTGGGTCCTGTACTTTCTCACTGCCAGGCCCCAAGTGGTCAGGATGGGGGAACATAGGATCCCCCCAGGGGTGCGTCCTTAGCCCCCTACTGTACTCCCTGTACACACATGGCTGTGGGGCCAGGTTCAGCTCAAACTCCATCATCAAGTTTGCTGATGACACTGTGGTGGTGGGCCGGATCTCCAACAACGATGAAAAGGCCTACCGGGAGGAGGTGGCTGATCTGGCACTCTGGTGTCAGGACAATAGCCTCCTCTTGAATGTCACTAAAACAAAGGAGCTGATTGTGGACTTCAGAAGGGCTAAACATCCAAGGACGTACACGCCACTGGAGATAAATGGGTCTATTGTGGATAGGGTGAGCAGTTTTAAATACTTGGGAGTCCGCATCGCAGAGGATCTGACGTGGGCAACGCACATTGCTGCACTGGTGGGTAAGGCTAAGCAGCGCCTTTACCACCTTAGACAACTGAGGAAATTCAGAGTGTCTCTGAGGATCCTTCATTGCTTCTACTCTGGGGCTGTAGAGAGCATCCTGTCCGGCAACATTACAGTCTGGTTTGGGAACAGCTCTGCCCAGGACAGAATGGCCCTGCAGAGAGTAGTGCGTTCGGCAGAACGCACCATGGGAACTACACTCGTCCCCCTGCAGGACCTATACATCAGGAGGTGCAGATCCAGAGCAAGCAAGATCATGAGGGACCCCTGCCACCTCAGTAACGGACTGTTCCAGATGCTACGATCAGGCAAACGCCTCCGCTGTCACGCTGTGAAAACGGAGAGGATGAGACGGAGCTTCTTCCCACAGGCCATCAGGACTGTCAACTTTTATAACCCCAGAGACTAAATTTTTGTCGACACTAATAGTAACTTATTAACTTTATTTATATGCTGTAACTGTAATTCTTTTTGTGCACAACCCCCAGGCATTGCCACTTTCATTTCACTGCACATCGTGTATGTGTATGTGACAAATAAATTTGACTTGACTTGACTTGAGCTGTTGATTCAACTAACCACCCATTTGTATCCTAGGGAACAAATGAAATTCACACTAGTGGCCTCAAGGACAAAAATCATTGTTGGCACCCTGTGTACCATTCATCCACTGCACCCATCTGAATATACCAGAGTTGCGAGTTCAAGACCATTTATTTGACGCATGCACAGAAAATGAACCAAAATAATGGATCAATGACTTGCTGCATCAATTTCTTTGCAGTTGATTAACTACTAACATCAGGAAAATAAAATCTGCTCCTGAGCGAGATTATTTTATAATTCATATTTTAATATTACACAGGCTTTTTAGATCATTAACTGTGAGCCATACCCATAGTGATTTTTAATTTTAAAAAGCATCATAGGTCTAGCTCAGTTAATCGTCTAAAAAAGGTTGTGTAATATTGAAACAGGAATTGTAAAATAATCTGTCAGCAGATTATTTTATTTTCCTGATGTTAGCAATTAATTAAGTGTTGACACTCTCCATCAGTCTAGATTGAGAGATCTATACCACTTAGCAGGGCCCAGTTTCACGTAATGTGGGTTTAAGAAATATTTTCTACCACAATTACAGAGGACAGCTGATGTTTCAAAAGCTGGGATCAGCAAATCAACTATTTACAAAATTAAACATAGCGTGACACTTACTCAATTATTTAAAGTGCATTTTGCTCATTAAGATAAAATTTATGAAGGGATTTTTTTGTATGCAGAATTTTTAATCCAACTAATTGATCTCCTGAGATGCTGATCATGGAAAAAAATGATCATTTTAGCAGGCATTTAGCAAACATCAGTTTAGTTATTAATATGTTTTATTTCCCTTCACTTTTTATTTTCTCCATTTGAAGTAATTTTGCTCAGTGGCATTGCTTTTTATGCTTTTCGTTAGGTTTATTGGTTTCTGCTTTGCATTTAATTAATTTGCACCAGATTTTTCTTCAATTCTGTACAAATTGTTATTTTTGCTAATACACTGCTTAATACAAGAATTCTAAGCATAGATTAAATGTCCTCAAGGTGCAATGCTAAAAACTGCACAATGTGCTGCTGTTGTAAATACAAGTAACACTTTTAAAATAGCAAGATATCTGTCAGGAACTTAGTCATATTTAATATAAACTGTATTTGTGTGTAATACAAGTAGTTCTGCTACAATGTAATAGTTGCGCACCTAAGAAACCTGTTATAAAAAATCACCTTATAAAACCATGTTATGGAAAATCACTTTATAAAATCGATTGTGTCATTGGGAAAAGGAGAGTGTGGAGCGAGGAGTTTCACTCTAAATAACAGATTCTCTTGTCGGCCTTTCTAATAAATTTAAATTTACTTTTATTATTGCAAGCTAAAAATCTAAAGGCTGCATAATACATTGTTAAATAGAGTATCATTGCATTGCATTGCATGTCAATTTGGGGCTTATTATGGCAATGCTAATAAAATGCTTTCCAACATAATCAAAACTTTATCGAGCCACAAAATGACTTCATGCATTATGTAATAAGTGTGGAATTTAAGAACAAAACTGACTTGAATTTAATTAGTTAACCCCCAGATTTTTCATATCGTGGCAAACCTGTATGGCAAAATTTCATATTTAGAAATACATCTCAGCCAGTTTTGAAACCAGAGCGAGTTGGACTGGAAAATAAAGTAAACTGTTTATCCAACAGAAATGATCCTTGCTATTTTAAGAGCATTTCCATAATAGTTTTTTTTTCATTTTCCCAATCATTCTTCCGATCATTTTTTAAATTAAGTTAACCAAAATCTCAAAGCATCTCCAAAAAACATAGGCAGCATCCCATTAATGGTTGGCCTTTCCCCACAATTATGGAATCCCCTTTCAGATTAAGAATGATAAGTGAATTGCTTCTTATTCAAAAATGTTTTTGCACAAATGTTACAAAAATAACTTTTCTTCATCAACGATGAAATCAACATCACATACTTTCTTAAGGAACATTATATTTGCCTATGTTGCACTGATTTGACAACATTTCAAAAGCTAAGATCCAGCCAAAACAAAAGTTTATAACAGTTTGGAATTTGCAGTCAACAAGAGAATGGCACATACTTTCACAGTTGCATACCGAGTTTCTGGGAATATACGAGTGATGACATTAGCACAGGAATGGGCTGGATCATGTAGCCCAATCTAGAATTGTTAGGAGTCCACTATCTACATTCGTACAGATACAGAGGGCCTGTCTTGTTGAGTTCTGCGGTAATGCTTTCAGTCAGATTTCCATAAGCCAGATCATTTGTAACCTAGGTAGCCCCAGTATTCCAGCAGTTCTATTCAAAATCCCTGGCAATAATCAGCATAATACAGAATAAAGAACGATTGGAGTAACTCAACAGGACAAGTAAGATCTCGGGAGAGAAGGAATGGGTGAGGTTTCGAATTGAGACCCTTTTTCTGAAACATCACCCATTGCTCTCCAGAGGTGCTGCCTATCTGGCTGAGTTACTCACGCATTTGGTGTCCATCTTCGGTGTAAACCAGCACCTGCAGCTCCTTCCTACTCAGAATAAAGAACTATCTGCATTAATCCATTAATGGTGGATTTATGACAGTATGCCCTTTCACACTAAAAGAATGAAGTACTGTCACAGAGTTGCTGAGTTAAAGCAGGAAATCTAAATGACACTTGATTCACATACAGAAAATTAAAAATATTTGGAAAGAAGATTGGGATTAGGAAGATTAAAGAGAAAAAAAGTAAATAAATTTAAACTTAAGGAAAGAGTTCCTCAATTGCCAGATTAAATTTTGAGAAACAAAGCAATTGATTATATTTATACAGTAACAATGGGTACAACAATAAATATACCAATGAATGCAAAACAATAGAATCATGCAAAGATTGTAGTGCAATCTAAAGTAGAGCAAAAGCAAAGTACAATAACAGAACAACTAGATGAGATAGGATTAACAGTAAGAATGTACTATACAGGAATGCATGAATGTATGATACAGTTCCCAATGTTTTCAGTGCTCCGTTCCATCATTGTTGATCTGGCTGATAAATGGTATCTCAGCCTGTTCTGTAATCCATTAGGTAATGGATCCAACATTACAGGTGGTGGTTCAGGAAGGGTCAAGATATGGCATTGGACCATAGATCTGAACATACTTCAAGGCTCCCCTTTCCATTTCTATGACATTATCAGACTTCTGCTCCTGCCAAAACTCAAGGTGTTAGTTTAAGACTCCTGGCTCAACTTGAATAATAATAATAATAAACATAGCACAAAAAGTAAGGAAATTTGTGTTTGGTAGATTATTTCTTTGTTGTAACAATGCTTCTTGACAATAAATCTTATACCGTTGGAAAGCCTGTTTATTTCCCTTTTAAATGGTGCCACATTTGTAAGGAACATGCATTTGTGGGATGAGCAGCAGAGCTGAGTATATGGGTTGCGCCCATGAAAAATTTGCCAAATCTTCTCTGCCAATGCCAAACAGCTTATTCTGCTGTTGCTATTGACTCTTGTTTTGAGCTTCTGGTACCCCCAGGTGCTGACAATCAGGTGCCTGATTGGCACCAGATTGGCAGCATCTGTGAGCATGGGCCCAGCTACAGTGGTCAGTAGGTGTCTGCTCCAAGAATCGGCATGCCACGTTTGACTGATCTGGATAGGGTCCGTGCGATAGGGCAACCTCAAGCTGGTGTTCCGCAAAACCAAGTTGCGGCATTATTTGGAGTGAGCCCTAGTACCATCTCCAAAGTGAAGGCCAAGTTCCATATAACGGGGGATGTCAGAGACAGGCCGCGAAGTGGGCGTCCCAAGAAGACGACACCCGAAGAAGACCGTTTCCTCA
The DNA here is from genome assembly GCF_053455715.1 of Rhinoraja longicauda. Taxonomy (NCBI): domain Eukaryota; kingdom Metazoa; phylum Chordata; class Chondrichthyes; order Rajiformes; family Arhynchobatidae; genus Rhinoraja; species Rhinoraja longicauda. Next base: position 16,090,465 of record NC_135978.1, read on the forward strand.
CCCTGTCAGCACTTAGGAACCGTAGGCTGTCTTCTACAGATTTGCAGTCAAGGTTTGCAGGACGATATGGCCGACGGCTCTCTGCCCAGACAATTCGGAACAGACTGCACGCAGCCGATCTCCGGTCTCATAGGGCTGCCAGGAGGCCTGCCATGACTGCCCTTCACCGTCAGGCCCGTTTGCGCTGGTGTCGGCAACACGTGCACTGGAACCTGAACATGTGGAGGAACGTTATGTTCAGCGATGAGTCCAGATTCTGCCTAAGGCAGTTGGATCATAGGGTCAAAGTGTGGAGAAGACGCGGAGAACGCTATGCTGATTGCTGCACCGATAGAGTAACATCTTTTGGTGGAGGCAGTGTGATGGTGTGGGGCGGCATCTCCCTCACTGGATAAAACGAGGCTTGTCATCATTGGAGGCAATCTCAATGCAGAGAGATATCGAGATGAGATTCTGCAACCAGTGGCAATCCCATATCTCCACAGTCTGGGACCGAACTTTATCCTCCAAGATGACAATGCTCGCCCCCACAGAGCAAGGTTTCTCAGAGACTACCTCCAGAATTTGGGAGTGGAGAGGATGGAATGGCCTGCCAGCAGTCCTGACCTCAACCCCATTGAACACTTGTGGGATCAGCTTGGGCGTGCTGTTCGTGCCAGAGTGACCAACACAACCACGTTGGCTGACTTGCGACAAATGCTGGTTGAAGAATGGGATGCCATCCCACAACAGTGTGTGACCAGGCTGGTGACCAGCATGAGGAGGAGGTGCCAGGCTGTTGTGGCTGTGTATGGTTTTTCCACACGCTGCTGAGGCTCCTGTTTATTAAATGAATAAATTGTTAAATTGCCAATATGTCTTGTTTCTTCAGACTTCAATCATCCAATCCACCAAACAACACCGAACAAGAGTCAATGGCAGAATAAGCTGTTTGGCATTGGCAGAGAAGATTTGGCAGATTTTTCATGGGCGCAACCCACATACTCAGCTCTGCTGCTCATCCCACAAATGCATGTTCCTTACAAATGTGGCACCATTTAAAAGGGAAATAAACAGGCTTTCCAACGGTATAAGATTTATTGCCAAGAAGCATTGTTACAACAAAGAAATAATCTACCAAACACAAATTTCCTTACTTTTTGTGCTATGTTTATATTCCTTTATTCGTCCCACACCAGGGACATTTACAGTGTTACAGCAGCAAAGTGGATAGCAAGAGAGCAAGAGATCATTCATTATAAATAGAAGATACATATATTGGCATCAGTTTTCCGTGTGTTCTTTGCTGTTCTTGTTGACTCGTCTGCTGGGAGCAGTGCTGGTTGTGCAGTCTCACAGCAGCGGGAAGGAAGGACCTATATCTCTCCTTCACGCACTTGGGGTGAAGGAGTCTGTCACTGAAGGAGCTACAGTGCAGTGACAGTGTCCTGCATGGGGTGGGAGTCGTTGTCCAGCAGCGATGTTACCTTTGCCATCATCCTCCTCTCTCCCACCACCTGCACTGAGTCGAGGGGGCAACCCAGGACAGAGCCGGCCTTCCTGACCAGCTTGTCGAGTCTCCTCCCTTCTGCCGCTGAGATGCTGCTGCTCCAGCAGACGACTCCATAGAAAATGGCCGGTGCAACTACCGTGTTGTAGAAGGACCTTAGGAGTTCCCCCTGCACTCCAAAGGACCTGAGTCTCCTTAGCAGATAAAATCTGCTCTGGCCCTTTCTGTATAGCGCATCGGTGTTTTCAGTCCAGTCCAGTTTATTGTTGAGGTAGACACCCAGGTACATAGGAATCCACCCTCTCGATGTCCATTCCCTGGATGTTCACCGGTGTTGGGGGGACCTGGCTGTGCCTGTGGAAATCTATCACCATCTCCCTGGTTTTCCCCCCGTTGATCCGGAGGCAGTTCCGCTGGCACCAGTCCACAAACTCCTTGATCAGTTCTCTGTACGCCCTGTCATCGTCGCCCATGATGAGGCCGACGATGGCAGAGTCGTCGGATAACTTCTGTAGATAGGAGTCTGCAGAGCTGTGCCTGAAGTCCGCAGTGTACAGGGTGAACAAGAATGGAGCTAGCACTGTTCCCTGCGGAACCCCAGTGCTGCAGACCACCCTGTTCGAGGCCAGGTCCTTTGTCCTCACATACTGTGGTTGGTTGGTGAGGTAGTCCAGAATCTAGGATGTGAGGTGATGATCCACTCCTGTGCGCTCCAGCTTGCCCCCCAGAAGCCCCGGCTGGATGGTGTTGAATGCACTGGAGAAATCAAAGAACATGATTCTCACAGTGCTATCCGGCTTCTCCAGGTGTGAAAGAGCTCTGTTCCGCAGGTAGATGATGGCGTCCTCCACCCCGATGCGAGTCTGGTAGGCGATCTGCAGCGGATCCATTGATGGTGTCACCAGGGGGCGGAGATGGGCGAGGACCAGACGCTCCAGTGTCTTCATCAGGTGTGATGTCAGTGCCACCGGCCTGTAGCTGTTGAGTTCCTTCGGGTGCTGCGTCTTTGGTACAGGTACCACGCAGGATGTTTTCCACAGCTGTGGAACTCTCCCCAGTTTCAGGCTCAGATTGAAGACGTGCTCCACTATTCCGCACAGCTGGTCTGCACAGGACTTGAGGAGCCTCGAGCTGATGCCGTCCGGACCAGCCGTCTTCCTCGCCTTCCTCGCCTTCCTCGCATTGATCTTCCTGAGCGCATTTCTCACCTGGTCTGTGGAGAAAGACAGATTGGAGCACAGGGGCTGGATGCTCAAGAGTGTGGGAGGAGGGGGGGTTGTGGTGGGGTTGGGGCAGGAGAAGCAGAAGCAGTGGGTGGTGACTGTGACCCAAGTGCAGTGGGAGGGGAGGTGGGGCAGCGTGCTGGACGTGCAGACAAGGGGGGCTGCAGCAGGGGTGACTGGACTGGGGGAGGAGTAGGTGACTGATCGAACCTGTTGAAGAAAAGGTTCAGATCGTTCACCCACTTCTGGTCCCCCACGACCCAGGAGTCTGGTTCCTTGTACCCAGAGATGGTTTTGAGGCCTCTTGTCTCCACTGATGTTGTTCCTCTGCAGCTGGTCCATCTTCTTCCTGTAGCTGTTCTTCCCCTCTGATCTTCCTCCTCAGCTCCTTTTGCACAGCCTTCAGCTCCTCCTTACTTCCCGACTTAAAGGCCCTCTTTTTCTCCTTAAGGTGATCCTTTACGTCAGGGTTGACCCAGGGTTTGTTGTTGGAGGAACACCGTACAGTCCTGGTGGGTACAGTGTTCTCCACACAAAGTTAATATAGTCCGTGATGCACTGGGTTAGACCATCAATGTCCTCCCCGTGGGGATCACAGAGTTACCCCCACACAGTTGTTTCAAAACTGTGTTTCAGAGCCTCCTCCGTCTCCTCAGACCATCCTCTAACTGTGCGGGTCACCGCTGGTTGCCTGTGCACGAGAGGTTTGTACACAGGCTGGAGATGGATCGTGTTGTGGTCAGATCTCCCCGGGGGAGAGAGAGGTGCTGAGTTATATGCCTCCTTGGTGTTGGCATAAAATAAGTCCAGTATTTTGTTGTCTCTGGTGCGGCAGGTGACGTACTGGGTGAACATGGGCAGAGTGGATGATGGGGGTGTGTGGTTGAAGTGCTCGGAGATTAAAGAGAGGGCATGTGGGTGCTGTGTTTGCAACCTGTTCACAGCTGAGTGCAGTACATCACAGGCCTTGTCGCCATTAGCAGAGGGGAGGAATATATGTTGCTATCACAACAACATGTGAGAATTCCCTCGGTAGATAGTAAGGCCTCATGCTAACAGCCAACAGCTCGATGTCTCTGCAGCAGAGCTGCTCTCTAACAGTGATGTGCCCAGGGTTACACCATCTATCATTTACAAACACAGCCAGCCCTCCTCCTTTTCTCTTACCACTCTCCACTGTTCTGTCCGCCCGCCTCAGGTGAAAAATGTCCAGTGAGGCGTTCGTGTCTGGAGTTACGTGTTGAGCCAGGACTCTGTAAGCAGCATGATGCTGCACTCCCGATATTCCCTCAGGTGCCGGGTCAACGCCGCCAACTCGTCCATCTTGTTGGGGAGAGATCTTACATTTCCCAGACGGGAGCTCTGGTCTGTTGCGTCTCCTCCCGACTCGACGCTGGATTCCAGCAGGGCACCCTCTTCTCCTCCTCCTCAGCTCACGGGGGACGTCGGGTCTCTCCTGAGGCAGCACGCTAACAGCTGCTCCCTCGTGTGAACAATCGGGCCCTGGCTGCGCGCGGGATCTCCGGACACGGTAGGTGAAAATAATAATGCAAAAATGGCTTTAGTCTCCATACCGCGCTAAAGTTACACAAAACTAATACACAAAACTAATACACAAGAATAGTGAGAGAAATAACTTAACTAAGAGAAAAAACGCTCACCTGTGAGCAGGAGCTGCTGCAACAGCTGCCGCACAGAGAGGCGCCATCTTGGAAGTCATCCAAAATTTTGCTGTGGTGTTAATTTCTACCCAGATCTGATCATTCATCATATTTGGTTATGCAGAGGCAATTGTGAATTTCACATACTGGTTTTTAAATCTATCTCTTGTCTTTCTACACTCTACCTTTGCCAGATATTGTTGAACAAAGTCAAAGCTATGAAACATTCTTTACCCCTCCACCTTTAAGTTTCTAATTTCTCCACCTTTGGATTTATCCATCTTTGGTCAACATTACCATATCTTCTAATTTTGGTTTCTTAATTTGTTTGATAATAATCCTGTGAAAGACTATCTGCTCATAAATACAAATTATTGGTGTTGCTGTTTTGACTTTACCACTATTATCACAAAAGTATAAATTCAAAAGGATACGCACTGGAGCCTCAAATATATATTTATTCTATATTGCATAAAAATAAACTTGGAATGCTAACCTGCATTTGTACTTTTCAATTCCATACACAGAGTTTGGGGAAAAAGGAGGAAGTTTGTTCGAGATGTGGAGTGTTTTTAGTTTGCTACAACTGAAAACTATGTTGCAGTCTCTACAACAGAAAGACCAGTTCTCTCAGGTTACCTCTGGAGGTTCCAACTCAGGCAATGAAATTGAAAGTTATCCCTCGTCTATTAATCATGGAACTACAGATCTAATTTACAGATAAATTAAACTTGGCTCAAATTATTTCCAACCGATTTATAAAGTCTTCTTACACTTAAGATAGTTAAATTTAACTGAAAAGAAAGTCCCTGCAGATTACAAATCCGTTGATCAAAGTAATAAAATTTAAATTTTGTGATTGCTATATTGTTAAATTATATCCTATATTTACTGCAAAATCAACTTTTGTAGCTGATGCAGAGAACAATCAGAATACTAGTTTCTCAACTAAATACACAACACAACCATGTATGGAAATAAAAATATTTATACACCTTGTTCTTGCATCTCCTAATTTGAATTGTTCTGCCACTTGTATTAGTCACACTGGTTAATTGTGAATGAGGAGGAAATTTCCTCATTTCTTATCCATCGCCATCTATCAGCAACCATAATGAAGTTGAGCCTTTGATTACCAAGAGCAGGCTTCGATATCTAGAATTATTGCAGGAAATGTAATCAGATCACATTTCATTTGAACTTACAATAATTGGACATGGTACACAGCTAGAATGAAAAATGATACTTTGAACAAAATTGCAGCACATCTTGTCCATAGTAAATTCCATTACATCATGACTGTATCCATGGAATCTGCTGTCTCAGTTGTAACAAAGATTTAAACTCTCAAGGACAGCAGTATTATTTTACACTAAGACAGAAGACAATAATATAGCAAGAAGAAAAAAAAGACAAGGCTTTATTTTCCCTATTTCAGTTGGACCAGCAGATAAATGACTTTGTTCAGTATTATCTTCATGTTTCAAACTAATTTAATCTGCAGAATACATTGATATAGAAATTCCTACAAACCCTGTAAAATGAAGTATTTGCAAGATTGTTTTAATGAAGGCATGTTGTGTCATTTTCTAAATAAACTTCACTGTGCCATAGTTATAAAATCAACTGCAGAGCCTCTCCAGAGTTTTTTGTTCTCGCAGTCAATAAATGTTTAAGAGCATTTTGGGATCATTCTCATATTAGGGCAGGATGTGACCTTTGGATGACTGACAATCCTACCGCAGAAGTTTGTGAAAACAATCAAGTTTGAGTCAAACATAACATCATATTTTCTTGTTACAAAAGGAGGCCCTTCAGTCCATCAATTTATGTTAGCACAGGAGAATATTTCTAAAAGTCCAATTCTTTCAACCATCTTTCCATAACTTGTTATCTCAAATGACCATGAGTGTTTTTTCTAATTAAAAAAAGCAGTCAATTGACCAACCAAAAAGTCTCTGGGATTGCAATGCCATTGTTTTCAGCAAATATAAATAGTCAGTGTCCAATAATTTATGACACATGCATATAGGGTTATTTTTAGCACTGCAACAAGCAAGTAGTATGAATGCAAAAAGATCTTGATTGAAACAAGTACCTTTCAAATGATTTCAATAAGTAAATGTCACAACAGAAACATGCGGCTCTGTGGAATATGTGCAATATCCTTTGATTCAGTTCTACTTAAACTTTTTTCTCTACCTGGTTTACTAGTTCACCAATGACTTCAATACATCCCATTTCTTCCTCATATCCAAATCAGAAAATGTCATCAACAAGGCTGCCAATTTTCATTTCTTTCTCTTCCTTAACTTTTCTATCCAGCACACCAGTGCCCAGTTCATAGCCAGTGACTATATACAATACAGCTACTAGTATAATACCTCATTAAACCCAGATTTCTGTGAGGACGACATTCCATTCTTGTTGCCAATTTTGTCACATTTGTTCACCCAGAGATTTGTGAATCTGTGGAATTCTCTGCCACAGAAGGCAGTGGAGACCAATTCACTGGATGTTTTCAAGAGAGAGGTACTGATTTTGGATGATCAGCCATGATCATATTGAATGGTGGTGCTGGCCCGACAGACCGAATGGCCTACTCCTGCACCTATTTTCTATGTTTCTATTGTGGCGGGCTGAGTCATTTTGGCTTTGAACCGTCGTTTGTCGGGCTCGAACTCTCGCATGGACTGGGTGTGATCTGGGCCGTGTGTGGCCAGGGAACAAAGCAATTGCCGTTAGAATTTGAACTCGGGCTTGTGCGAGTGAGTGAAGGGGCTGTATCGGTTAATTATTAAACGGAGTGTTTACGCAACGCATGGACCTCTACAGTGGTGACCCCGACGATCCAAAACAGCCTATTTTGGATTGTATCATGTCTACAGCCGACAGCCCAGACCAGCAGAAAGCAGTTTTGATCAAGCTGCCTACTTTCTGGACATCACAGCCCCACGTATAGTTTCAACAGGCCCAGTTCCACATCCGCAAGATCATCGCCGATGCCACCAAATATTACTACATGGTCAGTGCGCTGGACCAGGAAACTGCCGGGCGCATAATCGATTACATTCACTAGCCACCACGCTTTGGCCCTGGGTGTCGACTACACGGTCGTGGCGGCCGCCCAGCGAGAGGATATGCTCGCCGACCGCACCTCCATCTTAGGCCTGTTGTTAGAGGATGTGCGATTCGGGACCGCTGACACCATGCTCCTTTGCGACGTGTCTACTGGACAGCCAAGACCCATCGTCCCCGTGGCCTGGTGCCGCCGGATTTTTGACAATGTTCATGGTTTGGCTCACCCTTCCATCCGGGCAACAAAGGCACTGATGACAGCCAAGCCCAGGTGGCACGGGTTGCGCAAATAGGTCGGCAACTGGGCCACAGCGTGCATCCCCTGTCAAACCTCAAAGATTCAGCGACACATCAAGGCACCGCTGCAGAATGTCGCCCTGCCACACTGGCGTTTTGACCACATCCATGTCAACATCGTTGGACCTCTGCCTCCATCCAGATGTGTCACCCACTTTTCCACCATCATGGACCGATTCACGAGATGACCGGAAGCCATCCTGCTCTCGGATACCTCCACTGCGACGTGTGCACGTGCCCTCACTGCCCACTGGATCGCCCGCTTTGGTGTGCCGGTGGACATCTCCTCCGACAGAGGTGCGCAGTTCACCGCCGAGTTGTGGTCAGCAATGGCTTGGCTGCTTGGCACTCTGAAGGCCCAGAACCCTCAAGCAAATGGCCTTGTGGAGCGTATTCACCGGCACCTGAAAGCATCACTAAAGGCACGGCTCACGGGCCTGGACTGGTTGGACGGGTTGCCGTGGGTCCTGCTGGGCATATGCATTGCCCTAAAGGAGGACCTGGCAACTTCCTCGGCCGAGCTGGTGTACGGCTTACGGTCCCAGGGGACTTCATCCCGGCTGCACGTGAACATCAGGAACCGGCCACGACCATGCTGACCCTCCTCCGTGAGGAGGTGGGCACACTTTCTCCAGTCCCAACGTCCCGCCACGCACTCACCACCACGTACATCCCACCTGCCTTCCAGGACTGCCAGTACGTTTTCCTTCGCCGCGATTCCCACCATATGCCACTGCAAAGGCCTTTCGAGGGGCCCTTCAAGGTACTGCAACACAGCACCACAACTTTGTCATCAACATGGGCGCCAGGCACGAGACTGTCTCCGTGGACCATCTTAAGCCGGCACACTTGGCAGAAACAATAATGGTTGGTAGGAGTTTTACAATTGGAAGGTAGTAACCAGTCAGGTTTAGAGGTCAATGCTCAATCACTTGGTTTTTTGTAAAACATTTTTATAATTTAGACTTAAACGAAGAGTGTGTGATAAAGCAGCATGCAGATGATAAAGATGAAAGCTTTAGACTGCAAGAATGTGTAGATATCTGGCTAGTTGGTCAAAAATATGGCAAATTGAATTTAATCCAGTGCAGAGCGAGGTCTTGCATTTGGGAAGGGGCAACAGTGCAAGGGTCTTTATGATAAATGACATGATAATGTGTCATCCAGTACAAGAGGATGTTTTCGGAGTTATATGTACACAGATACTTAAAGAAAACAGATGAATTAGATGGTTAAAAAGAGAATCCTTCCCTTAATCAGCTGAAGTACATAATAGAAGAGCAAGTAGGTAATGCGAGATATGTCTACAACTGGTCAGGCCATTACAGTGCATGGTCCTCAACACCACATGGCGGGAAAGATATAATCACACTGGAAAGGATGCAAAACAGATTTACAAAAATGTTGCCAGAATTGGAAGATTGTAGGAAAGATTGGATAAGTTAATGTTGTTTTCTTTGGACCAGTGAAGACAGAAGTACAACCTAATTGTGGTTTTTAGAATTTTGATAAGTCTGAAGTGAGTAAGCATGAAAGACCAATTTCCTTGAAGAGTGGGGTCAAAAAACAGTGGGGTGAAATTAATTGGTATAATTACAGATATGAAAAGCTTTTTATCTTAAAGTGGTGGGGGTCTGGAAGTCCCTGTGCAAAAGAGTGCTGCTGCCTCATAGCTCTAGGGACTTGTGTTCAGTACCGAAGTTGGGTACTATTTGTACTCAATTTGTATTTTTGGCCCATAACTGTTGATTTCCATTGGGTACCTCAGTCTCTACATCTCAAAAACATACACTGGCAGTTCTATTGGCTGTTATTTTAACCCTTAGACCAAAAGAATCAAAGGGAAGTTGATGGCCAAGTGAGATAGAATAAGTTGCAGGGCTACAGAGAAATATTAAGCAGAAGGAAATGGGACTGTCTGGATTGCTTTGCTGGGAACTGACGTGGGGTCGATGACATTTGGGCATAGGAAATACTGAATGTAACTTCAGTACTTCCTTCTTGATCCTTTTCTATTAATCTTATAATTCTGAATCTAATATCCGGGAGCATTTTTTAGATCTGTGGTGTTGAGTGACAAGATTGTTCTTTGTATCAAATCAATTTATAATATTCAAAATTAAACATTTTAAAAAGTTAAACAATCCTGTTTCATCAGCTGGATATTTTTATGATTCCCCAAAAAATAAGGTCTTGATGCATGTCGTAATCTGAATCAGAGAGGAATACATTTTAAGCCCTTTGGAGACAGGGAATAAGATGGAAATGTACTGAACCTGATCAACAATTTTAAGTTGTCAGAAAAAGAAAGTGCAACCAATGACAGAGGTGTGCGCGTCTTGTTGCAACTTTAAAACTGTCATCATAAATATTACATTCTAGTCAATGTGTGCCGAGAAGATGCACGAGGTACAATCAATCTAAATGAAAGACACTCAGATGGTGATTTTCCAGTGGAAGAGGATCCACTGTTACAGTCATGTCTGCTCGGGCCTATCTGTGCTCCCTGCTAATTCCTTAGCCAGCGTGACCTTGCGGATAACTCCAGCTAAAGCCATCAGCAAAGTCATTGATGCTTGACACAAAAAGCTGGAGTAACTCAGTGGGACTGGCAGCATCTCTGGAGAGAAGGATTGGGTGATGTTTCGGGTTGAGATAGGATCACCCATTCCTTCTCTCCAAAGACGTACAGGTATGTAGGTTAATTGGCTGGGTAAAAATGTAAAAATTGTCCCTAGTGGGTGTAGGATAGTGTTAATGTACGGGGATCGCTGGGCGGCACGGACTTGGAGGGCCGAAAAGGCCTGTTTCCGGCTGTATATATATATGATATGATATGATATGAGATGCTGCCTGTCCTGCTGAGTTACTCCAGCTTTTTGTCTATCTTCAGTTTAAACCAGCATCTGCAGTTCCTTCTTCCACATTGGATGCTTGAGTTATTTTCCATTACACCTTGCCACACAGTCTACCTTTTAATGCAAGGTGTCAAGGTAACAGGGAACTAGGACTATCTTTGCAACATTTTTCCTTTATGGGCATGATTTTACTAAGAACTGGCAAGCAGCAGGTTTTTCTGGCCAAATTTGAAAGCTTTGAAGCTTGTAACTCCAGAAAGTCATTTTGGTACGATACGATAGAATTTTATTTATCCCAAGAGAGAAATTGATATGCCAATAGTCATCATAAAACACAAAATATATGAAACATGAAATTAAAGTAACGAGTGGAAAGGATTGGGGATGTGCAAAGATTGTGGGTGGGGTTCAGTCAGAAGGGGGAGGAGTTGTACAGTTTGATAGCCACAGGGAAGAAGGATCTCCTGTGGCGTTCTGTACTGCATCTTGGTGAAACCAGTCTGTTGCTGAAGGTGCTCCTCAGGTTGACCAATGTGTCATGTGAGCTGTATTGTCCGAGATGCTCCACAGTTTGAGGAGCATCCTTCCTTCCAAGACCACCTCCCATGAACCCAACTCCGCCCCCAGGACGGAGCCAACCTTCCTCATGAGTTTGTTAAACCTATTGCCGTCCACAGCCTTTGCCCTGCTGCCCCAGCACACTACAACGAAGAAGATGGCACTGGCTACCACAGATTGATAGAACATATGCAGCATCTTACTGCAGACGTTGAAGGAACGGAGCCTTCTCAAAAAGTACAGCTGGCTCTGTCCCTTCTTGTACAGGGCCTCAGCATGCCTGGACCAGTCCAGTTTACTGTCCTGCACATCCACACCATTCATGGAGACAAGGGACAGGGGTGTTCTTCTCCTCCTAAAGTCCACCGCTAACTCCTTAGTCTTGACAGTCAAGTCAATTTTATTTGTATAGCACATTTAAAAACAACCCACGTTGACCAAAGTGCTGTACATCAGTGCAGGTACTAAAAAAGAACATACAATGGCACACAAACATAACAACACATACATAAACAGTTCACAGCGCCCCCTCAAAGGGCCTCAAATGCTAGGGAGTAGAAATAGGTTTTGAGCCTTGGACTTAAACGAGTCGATGGAGGGGGCAGTTCTGATGGGGAGAGGGATGCTGTTCCACAGTCTAGGTGCTGCAACCGCAAAAGCGCGGTCACCCCTGAGCTTAAGCCTAGACCGCGGGATAGTCAGTAGCCCCAAGTCGGCCGACCTGAGGGACCTGGAGATAGAGTGGTGGGTTAGAAGATTTTTGATATGGGGGGGGGGGGGAAGCCCGTTTAGGGTGACAAGCCAGACAGTGTTGAGCTGCAGGTGATTCAGCCCACACCACTCATCAAAGTCGTTGACTACACCTCTGTATTCAGCTTCCCTCCCCTCACTGATGCCGCCCACAATTGCAGATTCATCTGAATACTTCTGCAGGTGGCATGAATCAATCAAAATTGTAAAGGTGCTTTTGGGCTTCCCACTGGGTATGTGCCTGTTTGCAGATAAACAGTTCGCTCATACAATCCCCACATGAGTCTCACACAAAAAAAAATGTGTCAACTATGCACAGACCAATTTTATGCCTAACTTAACCTCAGGCACCCAAGCTACATTATTTTAACTGAGAAAATATTAGTTCCCACTGTTAATTTACTACTTCCCCTTTTAAAGGACATTATGAATAATGGTGGGGAAGAGGACATTTAGGTTGAGGATAAGGCCAATATCATTGACTTTAGTAAAGCAAGGATATTTTTTTAAATGCTGATTTTGACATTTTCACTTTTTTTGGTGAGACAGTTCAAAGATATTTTTATTTTTCAGATGAGATTTGTAAAGTTTTAGGTAGTTTTCGTGAGCATGGGGTATTAGTTCTCCCAACCACAGCAGCATGGATAGTAAGAAGGAAGTGGTACGATAGTGGAAGTTCGTATAAGGTTAGTATTTGTTTTGTGAAGATTGTAATGAAGGAGTTTCTGTGCACACCCATTGCCATAAGCATTAAAAAAAGGTGTCATTCCAATGTAGGCGATGGTGTGATGTACTTTGGCAAGATGTTCCAGAACCAGCGGCTACAGTCTAAGAATAAAGGGGAGACCATTTAAAACTCAGATGAGAAAAAACTTTTTCACCCAGAGAGTTGTGAATTTGTGGAATTCTCTGCCACTGAAGGCAGTAAAGGTCAATTCACTGAATGAATTTAAAAGAGAGTTAGATAGAGTTCTAGGGACTAGCAGAATCAAGGGATATGGGGAGAAGGCAAGCATGGGTTACTGATTGTGGATGATCAGCCATGATCACAATGAATAGCGGTGCTGGCTTGGAGGGCCAAATGGCCTCCTCCGGCACCTATTTTCTATGTTTCTATGTGCTGATATGGCAGATACCGACGATGAGGAGAGGTAATAAATATATGGTTTTTATACCCCCAAGAGTGGTCTTGACCTGCATGAGGCAAAGACATCCAGTGGTGTGGAATGCCAGGAAGGCAAGAATCCTAGTAACATGATGTTATGAGTGGCACTAATAGGAAAAGGTGGAGGTTGCTGTCAATTTGATCCAAAGATATCATTGTTAAATTATTTGGACTAAAAAGAAAATGCATACAGTGAACTATCAAATGTTAACGGCTAATAAGCCTCGCAAACGCTATCACAGCCAGTGAGATGTCACCCAAGTCTGACAACAGCAATCTGATTTTTTTAAAAGGCAATGTCAAATGAAAGGCATGTGGTCAGGCTTAGTAAGTCTGCAATGTTAAAAAAGAATAATGAAGTAGATGAATATAGTGAGGATAATATTGATGAAGGAATAATGAGTTGGATGTTATAGGTAATAATGAAATTGCTGGTCCAGTTATGATGGCAACATCCTCCCTCATATAAATTGAGTGCAATGACATAGGTTCTCACAGTAACTCAGCAGGTCAGGCAGCATCTCAGGAGAGAAGGAATGGGTGAAGTTTCGAGTCGAGACCCTTCTTCAGACTGATGTCAGGGGGGAGGGACAAAGGAAGGATATAGGTGGAGACACGAGGTTAGAGGGAGAACTGGGAAGGGAAGGGGGGGGGGGAAGAGAGGGACAGAGGAACTATCTAAAGTTGGAGAAGTCAATGTTCATACCGCTGGGCTGCAAGCTGCCCAAGCGAAATATGAGGTGCTGTTCCTCCAATTTCCAGTGGGCCTCACTATGGCACTGGAGGAGGCCCAAGACAGAAAGGTCAGACTGGGAGTGGGAGGGGGAGTTGAAGTGCTCAGCCACCGGGAGATCAGGTTGGTTAAGGCGGACTGAGCGAAGGTGTTGAGCGAAACGATCAACGATAGTTTGGTTTCGCCGATGTAAAGAAGTTGACACCTGGAGCAGCGGATACAATAGATGAGGTTGGAGAAGGTGCAGTTGAACCTCTGTCTCACCTGGAAAGACTGTTTGGGTCCTTGGATGGAGGTAAAGGGACAGGTGTTGCATCTCTTGCGGTTGCTGGGGAAAGTGCCCGGGGATGGGGTGGTTTGGGTAGGAAGGGACGAGTGGACCAGGGAGTTAGGGAGGGAACGGTCTCTGCGGAACGCAGAAAGGGGAGGGGATGGGAAGATGTGGCCAGTAGTGGGGTCCCGTTGTAGGTGACGGAAATGTTGGAGGATGATTTGTTGGATACGCTGGCTGATGGGGTGGAAGGTGAGAACGAGGGGGATTCTGTCCTTGTTACAAATAGGGGGAGGGGGAGCAAGAGCGGAGTTGTGGGATGTAGAAGAGACACTAGTGAGAGCCCCATCTATAATGGAAGAGGGGACAGCATCTGCAGTTATTTTCTTACACTAGGTTCTCACAGTAGATCAATTTGTCTATCACAATTAATAAGCAAGGCCAGTTACTTGTGGCCTTATTTATAAAAGTAGAATCATTTGATAGAAATCAAAAATGGGGCTGTAAGAGCAGTCCCATTTAAAATTAAACAGTGAATTAACCATCCACTTTCACCTATTTTATCATGATCATCAGAGCCAAATAAGAATGGCTTTGACGTCATGTTCAGCACTTGTCTTTCCCAATGAGATCGTATTTATGAGCAATTTTCACAAGGGCATGGCTAGAAACCCTAAAATAGTGGATACATTTTGTGGTCGGGCACATTTCAAAATACTAAGACAACAGTTGGTTGTCATGATGGTCAAAAATAAGATTTTTATTTATAATACCAAGAAATGGAAGATTAACAACATAGAACTTGATTTTATTACTCCAGGATCATATGAGAAAAACATGGAAACCAAGATTGACTTGTGGATTGGGAGTTTTAGTGAAGATTTTGATCTTCGATTTAGTTCAATGATTATGGACAAAACCTGCAAGCATTGTCAGTTGGCACACAAAACCGTGGGGCAGTAGAAACAGGAACTGCCATGTTTTTAGATCCTGGCAGTAAAAATGCCCCCGATTAAGAGACATGACTGAATTGTAGAACTGTTGTGAAACTAAATTACCAAACATGAATAGTTTGATTTTGAAGAACTTCAGTTTTTAGATGGAGATGGAAAATCTAACATCCATCTACATCTAATGTAGATTAGATTAGATCTAATCTATTCTAGTCGCCATTTAAGGTGGTAAACACATCTGCAGTCATTGATGTTACAGTTTGGTTTGAAGATAATAATGACTCTTTGGGCAAGGTCTATGTTCAGAAGACACGCAAATATAACCATTCAGAAGATACAATTTTGGAGCATTGCTCGGTAGAGTTTGTTAGCTTTTACAATTTTGCAAGGGTGTGTGGAATGGCCCCTTGAGAATGATTTTACTGAACACAAGATCACAAAATTTAGAGGCTTTCTTCACGTTGGGACTAATAATGGGACTTAATAATGGGACTTAATGGGGCCATTTAAAAAAAAAATTGGACAATTAAGTTTTATACTTTAGCTGTTTGATTCTGTGGTTGTGTTGGGTATTTGCTCCAGTTTTTCTACTTTTATAATGTTTTAAACCTTGCACTAAAGTTTCTTCATGTGTATTATTTTAAAATTAACACATACAAACTAACTAGGCTGGACTTTCCGCTCAGTACCTCTGGTGGGTGCCTGGTTTTAGTGCCTGGTTTTGGGTTCTGTTTTTAAAAAAAAATGTTTCTGTTCCTGTCTGAACACCTTGTTAGTGGTGACTCAATTCAAAGATGACCTTCATAAAAGTCGACAGAGATATCAGTTTGGGCACTTTATTGCAATAGTCCACCTGTTCTTTCACCTTTTCCCTTTAACCAGTGACCCACTAGTTCTTTCAGATGAAGGCGGCAATTCAAATTGTACTTTTTTCAATTTCATATACTGCATTCAGTACTCAGTGTGGTATTTTCCACACTGGGAACAAACAAAAAACAAATACAGATTGAGTGACCGCTTGATAGTATACCTCCATTTCATAAATAATGGTGACTGAGAGCTTCCAGTTACTTGCCATTCTAATTATCTATCCCATTCCGATTCTGACATCTGTCTTTGACCTTACACTGGGGATTGGCAAAACAGTGTATGCTTAAAGTACAGCATATCTCCTTTCAGCTGGGAATGCTACAGCTCTGAACTCAACATCAAATTGAACAATTTCCAGAAAACCAGGTTTCTTCAGTGTATTACAATCAGCCAGGAAGTTTGTATTAACAGTGAATTAATTGATTTAATACACCATTACATCAGATCTTAATCACCAACTGCTTACTAACCATCATGAAAATTTAAAACTGATCATAACATTGGTGATAATTTGGTTCTCACATGAATCTCACACAGCAAGATAGCCTTGCACTTGATGTTGATAATTATATTATAACAGCATTTATATTTAAACCTGTTCTCATTGAGAAAACATTAATAGTAGATGCGGGATTAATAGTGAGACGTTAAGAGATAGTGGTGAATATTGGGCTAACTGTAATGATCCAATTGTCAGGTATAGGTGTGGTTTTAGTGTTGCAGCCCATTATTTCAACCCACTAATCCCTCCGCCATTTGGTTCCTCTTATTTTTCCTCTCCCTCAATGTCACTATCCATCACACACCTCGCCATTCCCTCTCACCACTTTACACTAGCCATCTCCTCTGCACACTTGCAATCATGATATAAGATCTTGACCTGAAACTTCAACCATTCATTTGCTCTACAGATGCCCTCTGATCTGCTAAAATCCCCCTGCAGTTTGTTTTTAGCTCCAGATAACAGCATCTGCACCCTCTTATTCTCCAACCCAATTTCAAAGGCTAGTTTATCAAAAATGGCAGCATTCAATTTTTAATTCAAGCTATAGATATATAAATTGTTATTAGACAAATATTTTTAAAAATCGTAGTGACAGCATTTTCTATTTTATAAGCCATAAATTCTTAGCCTTTATAGGCTTGGGGAAAAATATAACTGACATTTTTTGGATAATCCAAATGGTTCAATCTAGGTAAATTCACATTTGCAATAACAAATGTTAACATAATATTCTTGCAAATTCCCCACATTAAACTTCAGAACACCACATAATTCAAAGTTAAATCAGCAACTATGGTCGTCTAAGTAAACAGAGTTATCCACTCATATTTCAACAGTATTGTCACCAGTATTTAACTGATTTCATATTTTCTCAAAACACAGAAGTCATCCATTTGGCCCAGTGAACCTGTTGAGATTGAATATTCCATAATCCGCAATTTGCACTTGCCCATTAACTTCTCCTGATCCTCCCGCCATAGAGGCAATTTACAGTAGCTAATTAATTTAACATCCAGCACAGCATTAGGATGCAACAGGAAACTGGAGTACCCAGGAGAAACCCACATAGCCAGAGAGAACATGTAAACTCCACACAGACAGTACAAGAGATCAGACCCTGGTAGCCACACTTCATTGCCTGGAGTGCCACCTTGCTACCCAGGGTAACTGCACAAATTATAATTTGTCAAAGATAGATCACAAATTACAGTACATTTCTCTCAGTTTTTACACTTACCACTTATTCCACGTCTTGCATACTCTCATACAGATGCATAGGTCCCTATGGCTCAGGTAACTGAATATTGCCAGCCACACCTCTCTTTGCACCACATGTTCTGATCCACTGGTAAGTGGTAAAGAATCAGGTTCAGGGCTATGAGGCGGAGGACGAACCACATGTCTCTCCATTTGAAATGGCTTGGGAGGAGACTGCACAGGGAGTTTGCTTAGCATCCGAGGACGAGTTATATTTCCAAGAACCTTGTGACAAAGCTGACTGGATGGTCCATTTTTCTTCTTTAATGAAACCTCTACTGTCCTGAAGGAGTTTTTTTGAATATTTTCTCCTCTTAAGGAATAATAGTTATTTTCACCAACTTTTGAAGCCAAGGAAAGCAAATTAGATTTTGTATTCCTTGCATTCTCTTCATCTTCATCTTCTTCTTCTTCGTCATCCTCTTCACTAAAAATGTCATTGGAAAATCTTCTGAGCTTAGACCTTTGGCTATCTGTCTTTGCAATGGACCTCGGACTAGATTCCCCACTGCTTCCTTCGGATCTCTGTAGACTGGATTCCGAACCAGAGCTAGAATCAGAGTCAGAATCTGAACTGGAGCTGGAGCTGGTCGCTTCATTTCTGTTGACACGTTTCATCATTTGACGTATCCGTTCTATCCTATCTGCATGCTCTGACCTTTCAAGGTGGTTTACTTTATTAGATTCTTCAGAGTCTGGAGTCACTTTCCTTTTCTATGGAACAAAAATCAAATTTAAATAGTTAAGTAAAACAAAATATACGTTCAAATTCTGAACTTCATAATCGTGTAAAATTTGATCGTATTCTAAATGAGAAAACAAAAACTTCCAATTAATTTTTCTTTACAGCACTCAATAAATTGAGAATGTATGTCCCCCCTTCTGACTAATGATTAACATTAACATTTTCAAGTTTGTGCCTACGGAATTTGCAATGATTTAAAAAAATATATTAAATTCTATGTATATGAAATTCCTGTCAAAGTAAAGTTTGACAAATGTCAATCAACATGGGAACCAAAACCAGTGCATCCAGTTTGATATTTCTGTTGTCATTAAAATGACTACGATTCTAGCGTGCCTCAAAATTGTTCACTTAAATTTTATATGCTAAATACAGTGGCCATATTACAATCAGCAATGTTAGAGCTTTGGTTGCACCTGCTGAGGAAGGGATACCGACCAGCAAACCATGCAATTGGTATCTCGTCTGAAGTACAGGCTTTACCGCAATGCGGTGATCATTAACACTGCACATATAGGACTGGAAAATTTGTTTTGATATTAATCTCGAATATCATTGGAGCCACCTGAAGCAGTTTCAAAAGGATCTTCAAAAGAGCCCTCTTGACAAGGAACACAGAAATGAATAGAAAGTGGTTTATGCACTCTTTCAATGTCTCATTATATTTTTAATGTAAGCATGTCTAAGTGTGATGAAAATATTGACCATTATTTCTTGCTCTCTGTTACTGTTGCAAAATGATATGGTTTTACTAATTAAAATTAATGTGATAAAAACAGATAATGTTTAGAATTCAGGCTTAGAATTGGATGGAAGCAGCTGGAAATGAGACATAGATTCGCAAAATAATTTAAAGCATTTTAAATGGACGATGGGATAATCATGTAAAATCTACTTGAGACATTGTTGTATTACTGTCCTGAGATAGTGATTCCATTCACCAATTGGGATTCCATTCACCAATACCTGCCAAGATTTCTGATACCAACGACCATTATGAGTATATTAAAAGCATAAGAGCCAACATGATTTGCTTCACATTTAAAAGTGGGATTGCAGTATTAAAATTTAACTCAACAGAAGAAAGTGAAACATTAACCAAAGTACCTTGTTAAGAAAAAAAGCTGCTGATTAAGGGAATGTGCAATAAAACTAAAATATGCACCAAAAAATATGTGGCTCAGCATGGATAGGTGGTTGATTTACTGCTTCAGATCAGCAAACTTAAGATAATGGTGGCTCAGTAGTGACATTTTAGGATGCGTGTCAATTTTACAATTTCCATTCAAGGGGCTTAAGAGATGTCTTTGTTAATGTCTATCTCGACTTCAAATAAAACAATTATTTAGTCATCAGCACATTGAAGTTTGAAGATCAGGTCACATTCAAATTAGTTATCACATGTTCAACAATGATGACAGCACAAAAAGCATTTCATATACCATACCTGTAAAGTTGAATGGCTGAGATTGTTAGTGCATGAAGGAAGGGACTATTTTTCTCATATCAAATTGAAATTCCAACCAATGGTTCAACATGTGAGCTATGTGCGGGGGAGGGGAACGGGACAGGGACGGACTGCCTTTGCTTAAAGTTTAGAATTTTTGCAAATGAAGTGGTCTACTTTACTGTGTGCTAACAAAAATGAAAGAAATGTAATAGAAAATACAAAACATAATGCAACAAAGCAATGGACAACATTTGTGGTGCAGCGTACTCACATTTCTAATTTATCACAGAGGGATAGAAGGGCATGGAGCAAGGGCAATAATACATGACCTATAGATGATTTCAAATACTTTAACATTGTCAAGATAATTAGTCAGAGATCAAATGCCGAAAACGCAAGATTTCATTTTATGATTACATTGATTGCATTATGATTATTATGGTTACATTATGCTAAAATTAAAAAAATATGCTTGTTTTTGTTATATACTAGCCCGAGTGGACCCGTTGGGCCCAAACCTCTCCTGCATTGGTACAACACCCTCTCCTCCCCACTCCCCTTCCCCCCCCCACTCCCCTGTTCCCCTTCCCCACTCCATCCCCCTCAATCCCCCTCCATCCCCCCTCCCACTGCATGCCCCCCTCAAGCCCTCTTATCCCCACCCTCCTCGCCTCCCCCCTCAGCCACTCACCCACTCCATCCCCCTCAACCCCCCTAAACCACTCCTGCATTGGTCTAGCACCCTCCCCTCCCCAACTCACCCCTTCCCCTTCCCCCCCTGCACTCACCCACTCATATCCCCCCTCCCACCCCCCAGAATCCCCCTTAATTCCCCTCCTCCCTTATCCCCCCACTTACCCATTCCATCCCCCTCTCCCCTGCCTCCCCTCACCGACCATCCCCCTCAACCCCCCTTATCCTCCCTTATCCCCCCCCCCTTCCTCCCCTCCCCTCTCAACCCCCCATTAAATATAGATTAGGTGCAATTGAGAGTGTTTTATAAGGGACAAGGTACTACATTAAAATAATGTATACAGTAATATAGAGAAGAATTAATTATTGTTATTTACAAAGTGAATAGTTGTCATCGATAAATAAGCAAATTATATTTCATAGTATCAGAGCATAGAAATAGGACCCCTTGTCCTACCATGTTCTTGCTGACCAAGTATACATCTATACTCATTTCATTTACCAGCACTTGGTCCATCGCCTTCCATATACTTGTCCAGATGCTACATACATTTTGTGAAAGTACACGTCTCTGCCAGCCACATAGGCATGGTATTCCAATTGCCAACTATCCTCTGATTGAAAAAATATTCTTCCTCAAATCGCATTTAAACCTCTTACTCCTTACCCTAAAACCAATGTCTTCTAGTTTCAAACATCTCCGTTATGGGCAAGATTTTCCAACTCTCTACCCTATCTATGCCCCTCAATTTTGTATACATCCATCAGGTGCCTCAGCCTCCTCTGCTTCAAGGACAACTAACCCAATCTATCCAATCCTGCCTCATAACTGAAACATTACACCCCAGACAATACCTTGGTAAATCTCTTCTGCACCTTCTTCAGAGCTATTGTCCTTCCTCCAGTGTGGGAACCAGAACTGCACGCAATATTCCGTTTGTGGTCAGAGAAATGTTTTGTCATGATGTACATGGCCTCTATACTTTTATATGCACATACCAAGTAATGGAGGCAAACATCCCTTATACTCATCTCATCTACCTGTGCTGACCTCTTTAAAATCCACAGACTTTTTCACCAAAGGCACCGTATTCCTTAATCCTTGGCCCCATCATTTCTTTATGTCCTACCCTATGTTGACATTGCAAATAAGGTTAAATTTGTACTTTTTGGGATTAAATTCCATCTGCTAGAGCTCTGCCAAATCTGCTAACTGATGATCAATATCATTCTGTGGCCTAAGACTACTTCCCTACTACCAACAACTATTTTTTGTGTCACTTGCAAAGACAGACAATACATTATCCGATATAAATTTTAATTTTGCACAAAATGTATGACCCACTGTCTTATGAATTAAAATCAGATTCATAGATTAATTAGATGCCACCGTAATGACCTGCCTGCCCAATTAATAGTACGAGTAAACATTAATGTAGCAAAATAAATATTTTCTTAAACAGATTACAATTGCTGCACACCCAATGAGATAACAGCCTCTACGATATTTACACTGTGGATTTCGACAGTCCAGTTCTACTTAAAAAATTACACTTGGATTCAATAGGAATAAATATTTTCCTCGGATTCTTATCTAACTGATAACAATTAGTTACCACTCCCATTTGTGAATGCTATATAGAAAAATCTAAATTATCTAAAATTAATTTAGGAAGAAAGGTAGCAATATCTGAAGACAGCAGACAGCCATTCTTGAAAGATGCATGTGAACAAGAGCTAGAGCAACACAGGAAATTCACGGCAACAGGTTCAGAGATATGGTATATTTTTGTGCAAAATGCTGGAGTAACTGCTGGCAGCTGCCTGTCTCGCTCAGTTACACTAGCATTTTGTGTCCATCTTTGGTGTAAACCAGCATCTGCAGTTCCTTCCTACACATTTTTGTGCAATATGCAAATACGCAATGCAAGTATAGAACATAATCACATCATAGAATGTGGTATCACATGTTGGGAGTGCCTGGCTGTTAGACAAGAATAAAGTAGAAAGACCTGTTTGGAAGTTCCCAAAATGTCCTGTCGAAATTGTGGCATTTAGACTAACACTCCCCAGCACAGTATCGGGTCCTATTGCAAATACATTACAATAGGCATCTAAAACACTATTTTGGAACCCAAAAAGGATGGAATTGTATTTCCTGGAAATACTATATAAAAAATGGTATCATAAAAGAAATAAGTTGCCTGGTTGAGGTCCATACAGTATTCTGAGGCCTGCAAATCTACTATTATAAACATGTTCAATGCCTCTGGGTTATATTAATCCAAAAGTATTTGTAGTTTTCCTATGAACATTGTGACTCACTTTTGGTACAATTAACATCAAAAACTATTCTCTGTCATCTAGGGTGACAACTAGTATGTGGATTAAGAAATTTTACCTTTTGCAATTTTGCAAGGTACAAATCAGTTGCTAAGTTGTTAATATTTCAGCATGGCACTGATCTGAAAGGATTTTCTAAAGAATCTACAAAGATTAGATTAGCCTTTTTATCTACACTAAAAACATATGTTTTTTAAGTTCAAAACATATGCGTTTTTTAAGTTCAAACAAGTTGAACTTCTGAAATTTCAATTAACAGAGTGGTTTGTTAATTTCCCATGATTTTCTTTTACATCTCAGAAGCTAAAAATCACTCCAGCAACCTAGGTAAATGATCTGAAACAAAAAGGTTGCACAACCCATAATTACTGTACTTAATTCTAATTAACTTCATACCTCTGCAATTGGAAATGGACCCAAACAGTATAGCACAAGGGCTATCATTTATGACATGATGGGCATACACAATTGAACAATACGCCAAAACTCATGGCATTAATGTTAAGGTTCATGAAACAAAAAAACTGACCTGTTCCTGTATCACCAACAAAATGAACACCTTTCTGCACATTAGCACATGATCAAATGCACATAAGACAGTTGGCTATTTTGTAATCATCTTAGCTCTTCAAAAAAAATACACCCTGGTAACACAGTTCCAATAAATAGTTACAGGAGTGGAAGGGGAAATATTTTCAGATAATTCTCTCTACCACAAGGAAGAAGGTGCAATTTTGCATTCAAAGTTATCAGATGAATGCAACTAATGGAGTTGCTCACAACCAATCACTGCACCCAAAGCATGAAGTTCCATGCCATTGGATTTTAAGAAAATTCTAAACAAAACAGGATGTATCATTATGCTGATAGATCTTATTAAATTATTTGACACCCAAAATTTTCAACTGCATTAAAAGAGTGACTAATGCACAGAACCCAGAAGAGTAACGGCCAAAAAAGGTCATTCAACCTGGAATTAGTTCAGCAACCTGCCACTGTGGTTTCCACAAAACTGAAATAGTAATCCAAAATTCTTAAAAATTGAACAGGTGTTCTCAAATTAAAAAAACAAATGGTTTAAAAGCAGTTTAATGCCCATTCCCTACTGGTGTATAAAACTGTTTCACAAAGGTGCTAATATTAGTTTACTGGAGACAATAAAACCAAAACACATATTATTTTCTTCTAAAGACAACATTGCCTACCTTTCTCTTTTGAAGTTTGTCATCTTTTCCTCCTCTCAGCTAAAAAAAAGTACATCATGATCTGGTTAGAAATTTTCATACAACTTTTTTCACTTTGCTACATTATCCATCATTGCTTATACAAAAATAAATTGCACACCACACTATTCGTCAAAGATCAGTAATTAAAAACTTTAGATAATGGATTGTAATTTCAGAGAGTTAAGTCTTAATCAGATGTACTATGAATTTCATTTTTGTCCTTGAGTAAAGGAACCTGGGAACATTAGAGAAAGCATTTCACCCTTTGAACTTTTTTGCCATTAGACAAAATCATGACTGATCTGTGACCTTGCTCCATAAAAATAACTTTGCTTAACTGAATGCATTCATAAAAACCTTTCTAGCTTGACTTTAAAATTGACAACTAATCGAGCATTCATTGGTTCCAAAGTTCTACCAATCTCATCTTGAAACTTCGATCTTGAAAGCTTTGATTTAATTACCTTTTTCAGTTCCTGGGAATGTCGCTCTTGCTGTGCAGCATTCTCTCATGGTTCAACCATTCAATTCCGATTATCATTCTAATAAATTCCTGCTGAATATCCTCCAAAAACATTCCTTCCTTCATACAGTATGGTCGGCAGCTTTCAGTATCTGCTGCTTAAATGGGATGTTGTACAACTGCAGCAAAATTCTTACCTTTTGCATTCTGATTCTCTGGGCTAAAGACCCATCATTAAATTAGCTTTTCTGATGATTTCATGTCTCTGTAGATACATTTTAATGATCTAGATTCATGAATGTCAAACTTATCTACCCTCAATGGATGAGATAGCCAAGCTTTAGAACTCACTACTTTCCCAACAAAAGTAGCAAATATTTTAGTAAGTGAGGTTATAAAGAAGGTGATGAGAAGGGCTAAGTTGTGACTGTATTTAAAAAGAGACAAAGAAAAGGGATAAGAAAGTGCTCGAATTATCATGACAGTTACAGTTTGAATAGGGGATTATTCTACATACACTTTACACTGTAGGAAAAACATTGAGACATAAATATGCAATCTGAAAAGTATTCAAAAATGTATTTATTTTTGTTAATTTTCCATACATAGTTGATGTGACATGTTTATGAATGACCAATAATAGTAAATTAATAATATGTTTACCAGAATCTTTAATTCAGGACAATATTAGAGTTTTCATTCATCTATTTGACTGAGTGATTGGATTAAAGCCACTCCTTGAATTGAACAAAAGGCAGATCAAGACATTGTAAAAAAAGATTAAGATGATCTGATGGAAAGTCATTGATCCAGAAGCATTAGTAATTGTTTCCCTTGTCACAAATGCTGCCTGGTCTGCGGAATATTTACATCCTCTGTTTTGAAATATAGGAGACATAAGCTTTTGGTTCAGATGCAAAACTGTTAGGTGTCTGCTTGCTCAAATGCACTGAAAAGGTCATGTCAAAGTACTATGCAAACTATTGAGTCCTCAGTATACTCTGAACTAGTGCAGACATTTATATGGCTAGAAAAACATCGATAAGTATTCAAACAGATTAAAATGTTAAAGATTGAGAGCAGACTTCAGAATTAATATTTTTGCATTTTTAAGAATGCCATTCCATGGAAATCCCACTATATACACTTGTATACTTCCTGGATACATATACAAAATGTGGGACACCATTAAATAGAAAATCAAATAAACTATTTCTTCTGGAAGTAAAGCTCATGCATCTTAAATAAGTTACATATCTAATTAGATTCCTACTTGTACTGCATGCACAACATTTACTATATTTCCCTTTGTATCACCTCTTCCAACATTGGGGATTTTTTAGATTCATCTTTTTTTTAGAAGCGATACATCAGTAAAAGTAACTTAAAGAAATCAGCTGACAAAAAAAAATAGAATTTCCTGTCGACAGTGGATCGGCACCTAGCAAATATTCTAGCAGCAATGTCCTGATAAAAAAACACCTGAGGTGGACAGAGGTCCTGCAAAAAGCAGGGTTTTCTGGCAGTAGATGGCAAGGCATGCCTCCAGAAAAACTTAGGAATCCAGCCAGGCCATGTCCTCAGGTTTTTCTGGCTATGAAAGCCAGCAACCACTTACTGTTTGTGAATGATTCTGATATTCAGAAATATTTTTAAAAATCATTAAATATAATTTACATCATCTCCTTTTAAATATCTAAAACAAGATTGAAACACAAGTAAACAATTTAACTCAATTTAAAAATGTAAATCTGAAATGTACTCTGCTTTCCAGGTGATCATTTCCAAATAAATAAATTTGATCACCGAATCTACACCATCTAACCTAATGAAGGTTCAGCAGCCATAGTTCCCAGCATAACTGTTAGGAATTTAAAAGTTGGATCCAAGTGACTGCAATGTATGGGGAGACCCTGGAATGCAGTTTGAAAATCTGCCAGAAAATTCAAAACATTTGCATTTATGTGGAGTCTGGGCTTTAAGATAGTTGTGAAGGTATATTCTGTTGGGAAGTCTCAGAACAATGTGAACCAATTGCAGCATGAACAATGCAAACAAAAAATCATCGATATTTCATACTCCAGAAATATATTGTTCCTATAAAATCTAATCATATGCATGATTACACCATGAACAGCTCTCCCTCAGTCACATCTGGTTAAATTGCCAATGATTGAAATGGTCCAGGAATTATTATCACATTTCCCTGCAGAAAATATGCAATTGAATTTCAACGCAAATCAAGTGTAAAAATACTTAACTGGAAAACGCTTCTAATTTTAATGAATTGAAAAAGTATGACCCAGGTCAATGCTACTTAAAAACTGGTTAACCACCACTGCAACTGATTATTAGGAAGCTTTCAAATAGACAAGAGTTCAAGTTGAGTAAACATTCTGACAAACTTAAGGGAGAACATTCAAAGTTAGAATTCTACAAATGACTGCAAAAGGAGGTGATTTACAAATTTAAGGTTGCTAATGCACGAGTGTTTTTACTGTTGATTAATGAGGTGTGGTTCATGTTAATGTGAACTTTAATAAAATATTCCATGAAAAAACCTTAATTTATAAAATTAAATCCCTTGAAAATAAAAATAAAGTGGCACTGTGGATGCAATATTGGGTAAGGGATACAAGAGTCAAGAGAATCAAGAGAGTCAAGAGTGTTTTATTGTCATGTGTCCCAGATAAAACAATGAAATTCTTACTTGCTGCGGCACAACAGAATATGTATTTGTATATACATACATACACTCCAATAAATCCCTTCGATGGTGGGGAGGTCAGAGCCGATGATGGACTGGCCAGTGTTCACAACCTTTTGCAGTCTTTTCTGCTCCTGGGCGTTCAAGTTGCCGAACCAGGCCATGATGCAACCGTCAATATGCTCTCTACTGTACACCTGTAGAAGTTCAAGAGAATTCTCTCTGACATACCAAATCTCCGTAATCTTCTCAGGAAGTAGAGGCGTTGATGTGCTTTATTTATAATTGAATCAGTGTGCTGGGTCCAGGAAAGATCTTTGGAAATATGTACACCCAAGAAATTGAAGTTTTTGATTCTCTCCACCACCGTCCCTCCCATTGATATAAACAGGATTGTGGGTCTTCATCTTTTCTCTTCCAAAGTCCACAGTCAGTTCATTGGTTTTACTGATATTGAGAGCCAAGTTGTTGTGCTGGCACCATTTGGTCAATCGGTCGATATCACTTCTATACTCTGACTCATCACCATTTGTAATTCGTCCAACAATGGTGGTGTCTTGAAGATGGAGTTCGCAGTGTGTCTGGCTACACAGTCATGAGTATAGAGTGAGTAGAGCAGAGGGCTGAGCATGCAGCCTTGAGGTGCTCCCGTACTGATTGGTGGAGGAAGAGATATTTCTGCCAATTTGAACAGACTATGGTGTGTGGATGAGGAAGTCGAGGATCCAATTGCAAAGGGATGCATAGACCCAGTTCCGCGAGCTTGATAACCAGTTTTTTTTCAATCAAAAATATTTATTCAAATATTAAAATAATATATACAATACAATAAAACCAAAACAGAACCCACCACCAGAATACTATACAAACAAATATACCAATTGAAACTATTATACAATTATATTACAATCCCCATCCAGGATACATCCAATCCCCGCGGTGCCCAGCGGTCCCGGGAATCCTCCCGGGTGCCCGTGGACAGCGCATAGTCCCTCTCCAACACCACCCAGGCGCGAATGTAACCCCGGAAATGGGGTAGGCAGCTGGCTCGGGCAGAGCCCTCTTCCGCCTGGCACTGTGAGTCGCGGATGGCCAGTTTGGCAGGCCCTTGATAACCAACTTGGAGGGGATGATGGTATTGAACGCCAAGCTGTAGTCTATAAACAACAGCCTGACGCAAGTGTTTTTATTGTCTAAGTGGTCCAGTACGGAGTGGAGAGCCAGTGAGATCGCATCCTCCGTTGACCTGCTGTGGCGGAAGGCAAACTGTAATGGGTCGAAGTTCTTGAGGTATGAGTTGATAGGCACCAGAGCCAACCTCTCAAAGCACTTCATCACCACGGATGTTAGTGCCACTGGTCGATAGTCATTGAGGCACGTTACCTTACTCTTCTTGGGCACCGACCGGTATTATTGATGCCCTCTTAAAGCCGGTGGGAACCTCAGACCTCAATAATGAGAGGTTGAAAATGTCTGCAAAAACTCCAGCCAGTAGGTGTGCAGTTTTGAGAACTCAATCGGGTACACCATCAGGTCCCGGCGCTTTCCGAGGGTTCACCCCCCAGAAGGATCTTCTGACGTCGTCTTCTGTGACTGCAATACCATCAGGGCATATGGGGGCTCGGGAAGGCACATCAGTATTCTCCCTATCAAAGCGTGTGTAGAACACATTGAGCTCGTCAGGGAGTGATGCTTCACTGTTGCTTAAGCTACCTCCTGATTTCGCCTTGCAGGAGGTGACGGCATTCAAGCCCTGCCACAGTTGCCGAATGTCCGCCCCATCCTCCAGCTTTGAGCAGAAGTCCCTTTTGGCCTTTTCCATGGCCTTGTCAAGGTTGTATCTGGACTTCGTATAGACCTCTGCGTCACCAGACCGGAATGCCCGCGATCTGGTCTTCAGAAGAATGCGGATCTCCTGGTTCATCCAAGGCTTCTGGTTAGGAAACACTCGGATGGTTTTTGTAGGAACACAGTCCTCCACACATTTCCTTATGAAGTCTGTAATGACTGTGGCAAATTCATTCAGGTCCGCTGCCGTGTCCATGAACATTGCCCAATCTACTGACTCCAAAACAGCGAAGGTAAAAATCCTGGCAAGCACTTCCTCCTATGCTGCATTATTCTGATTCTAAAAGCTGTTTTAACAGCATAAAAAAGGCACAGCTCCAAGATGACGTAGTTTGAGATCTACACCCTCTTGCTTTCAATTCATCCCTTCAGTGGCAGTTCAACATTATTTTCTTGGTCACATTTTGCCCTCTTAAGTTTCATTTCATCATTCAAATTGCAAAATGTTTAATACTGTTCGACTGACCAATCAGATAAAATTAATGTGATTCAAGGTTTCATGAAAAACATACTCAAACCTAAAATAGGCTGCCACTGCAGCATCTAAAAATACATCACTTTCTGCCAGCAGAGAACTGAATTGAACAGGCAGAATTTTAAAAAGGCAGCAAAGTGTATATTAATACAATTTGGGGAACTGGCCTTATTTAAAACAGTACAGCATCTCCCTATACTTTACTCAATGAATGAAGATTCAAATTCACAACAGAATGTGAGGAAATGCCTAAATATTTAACAAACCTATTTAAGTTGTATCACTCTAGCCACCCTTCCTCCTCAGAGTCAAGCAATCCAATGGTAATCTATGCATTAGTCTTCCCGTTGGATTATTTTAATGACTATCCAGCAGAAAGGAAGAATTGTGCATGTATCGCTCTTTAAGTATCTCTAATTTGCATGTGTTTTTGATTTCAAGATTCTGAGGGGCAAGGGTCTGCTGCATAGATTGGGAGTTGGACGGGGGAGCTGCAACTGTCAGTTGGAGAATCAGTGGAGAGGGCCATTGAAGGTGGTAATTGATCTGAAAGAAATTTCTGGTCGGGCAAAGCAGGTGGAGACGGGATTGGGTAAAGATTGAGAGCTTCAGGATTCGGTTCTGGGAGTGGGTGGGAGAGATTGCTGATGGATCATGCAATGAGGAGTGTCCCTAGAGGGGGGCTGGGAAAGCAGACAAAGGGGATACACCAGAATCTAGGTTACAGCGACAGCCAGGAACATACGTCCTCTTAACTTAAATTAGCATCACAAAAGACTGGACTGCTTTTATGAGTTGCCTGTGGACAGAATAGGGCGTACTTATAATGAATGGGGAGGGGGGGGGGGGGAAACGGACTCTCAGATGTTTTATAACAACATTTAAAAGACATTTGGACAGATATGTGGATAGGAAAGGTTTAGAGAGATTATGGGCCAAACACGGGCAGGTTGGACTAGTGTACATGGGGCACCTTGGTCGGCCTGGACAAGCTGAATCGAAGGCCCTGTTTCCATGATGTATGACACACTGTGGATTAAACATGGTTGAATGCTTTTGAACATGACCACAGTCTTACATACACTTTTGCATGAGACATTGTGATGACCCAGAACTAACGGAGGAGTTCCTATTTGAAATTCCAAATGTGAAGCAATGTTTACTTTTCATGGAAATTGGAAAATGTAATGCAAAAACCGAGATGCTAAATGACCCAGTTTCTTAGCATATATATAGATTTGCTGATGACAAAGCTAACTCACATAGGTAGCAGTGTAGATGGCAACATTAAATTACAAAGACTTACAAATAGATTAAGGAATAACAAAAACACTGGATAATGAATATTGATGCAAGTAAATGTGAGGTCACCCACTCTGAATTTAAGAAACAATGAGAACAATGATATTGCTAAAAGTTGTGTTCAGTTTTGGCTGAAACACAATATCTAACATGTGTGGGACATGATAAGAAGAAGAATTTAAGAAAAGAGTGATGATTAAAAGGTACATCAATGGAGCAAAAAAACTAACTGCTGGAGGAACTGAATAGGTTAAGCAGCATCTTGGAGGCAAAGCGATTGTTAATGTTTCAGGTCGTGACTTTGCAACAAGACTTAGAGTAGTGTGCAGTTTTGGTCTCCTAATTTAAGTAAGGATATTCTTGCTATTGAGGGAGTGCAGCATAGGTTCATGAGGTTAATTCCCAGGATGGCGGGACTGTCATATGATGAAAGAATGGAGCAACTGGGCTTGTATTCACTGGCATTTAGAAGGATGAGAGGGGATCTTATAGAAACATATGAAATTATTGAGGGATTGGACACGCTAGATGCAGGAAACATGTTCCTGATGTTGGGGGAGAGTTCAGCTGAGGTATTAAAATCCAGGGATACAATCTTTAAAAAAAGTTTAAACCTTTCAGTGAAGGATTTGTATAATGGTAGAACTTTGGAACACTCATCTACAAATAGCAACTGATAATGTTTAAATTCTGAGTTTATTATATTTTTCATAACCAAAACCATTAAAAGATATGCTTGGGGTGAGGGGCTTGGGGATAAAGAGGCAGGTAAATTGAGTTAGGTTATGTTTTAGTCATGATCTATTTAAATGGTAGCACGAGCTAGAAATGCAAAATGGTTTTGTCCTGCTCCAATGTTCCATCATCATCACTGGGGCTTACATTTCCTACTAGGTCTTGCGTATTCCAATAACCACAACTCTTTATATTCATAAAATTGGTAGTTAGGAACTGCAGCTCAAAATTAAGTTATTCTTTGATCTGGACATTAATGAAGATAAATCAGATATTGCTGCAGCTCATTTCCTGTTTCAACTAATGAATTTCACATACTCCAATACATCAATTGATGCAAGGTCAGTACAATTCACAACTTGCCGCCCCCCCCCCCCAAAAAATACCCCAAACTCCATGTATTCTTTCAAAGAGTTTGCAGATGTGCAATTAGTTTTGTAAAACAGTATCCTTATAACGTAAATTTCTTTATGTTTGTATCTGGGTGGACTTTTAAAAAAGGTTAAAATATATATTTTTTAAACAAAAACATTAAAAAAATGCAATACCTTTTTTCTTGGGCCCAAATCTGTAGGCAGATCCTTGTCTTTTCTTCGTTTGAGTCCCAGCCCATCATCAGATTTCCGTCTGTTGGAATGATACTCCTCCATTCTTGGACGTCCAAGATCTTCAGATTTTCGTCTCCCTCCATCTTCACCTTCTTTAAACTCCTTTAAGAGAGACCCAGGAAGATTGGAGGCGAATTTAAACCCAGGGCCTCTCTTCTGCATGAAGATCGGAAATGGGAATAAACGCACTTTACCACCCGCTGTTGCAGAGAAGCTTGCGCTGCGCTGCCTGGTGTGGTATGTGGTCTACATATATTTTACTTTAATCCATTTCCCCCCCGTACTTTATTTATAACTGTAAAGCTATACATGTTGGAATATTTAAAACAAAGTGATACATTCTAGAAAATAAAATTCCATATTAACACATTAAATACCTGGATTTAACTTCACCCCAGAAGATTAAAATTGTATTGAAAAATAATCCTATTTCCCCAAAACTGGTCTGAAAAAAAATACTGCAACTGTTGTGTGGAGCTTTACATTCTGTTTCACTTTTCAAAATATTTCTGACTACAAAAACAGATCTATAAATATCGTGACAAGAGTAAAGATTAATTATGCGCATGCATTCCTGGTGCTGCTGAAATCTAAAGATGGTTTTATGTATTCACTGTATCACATGTATATAACATTTAACATGGGTCTCAAACACCTGCTTGCTCTCTTTTATGCTTCACAATACAAATAATTGTTCATTTTAAGTAGCTTGGGTTGTACAATAGAAAGTGGGGAAGATTGTCAGTCAGGTGATCGACATGTATGGATACCTATCATGAATTTGAGTAGGAAAATAACTGCAGATGCTGGTTCAAATCGAAGGTTGACACAAAATGCTTGAGTAACTCAGCGGGTCAGGCAGCATCTCAGGAGAGAAGGAATGGGTGACCTTTGAGTCGAAGAAGGGTCTCAACCCGAAAGGTCACCCATTCCTTCTCTCCTGAGATGCTGCCTGACTCGCTGAGTTACTCCAGCATTTTGTGTCTACCTATCATGAGTTTGATCACCCAATTCAACCAAATGATATGCAGGCAGATAAGAGGTGGTCTTGGCATTATGTTCGGCACAGACATTGTGAGCCAAAGGGCCCCATTCTTGTGCTGCACTGTTTCATATTCTATCTGCCAGCTGGATTAGTTATGGCTTCACACTTTATTCCTCTCCCAATAAATGGAAAACTGCTCTCAAACAATAAAGCTAATTAGAGGAGAACTACTATAAACCGCTCAAACTCATTGTGTCTTAGTCAGATTACTTAATTTGGAGCTACCCACAGACCAGTGAGAAAAACAATCTCACATTCTTCAATGGGGAGGTAGATACAAAATGTTGGAGTAACTCAGCGGGTCAGGCAGCATCTCGAGAGAGAAGGAATGGTTGACGTTTTGAGTCGAGACCCTTCTTCAATGGGGATATCCCTTTATATTCTAATCTGATTTATCAATCATCTGCATCATGACATTTTTAACATTTGCCAATCTTAAACATTCACTTGCCATAACTGGTAGTGGGTGGAATCAATTACAAATTATATATATTTGTGGATAGATTTGTTCCTGAAATACAGCCAAAACAGTACACGATAGCGCAACAATTTTAGGCCCACCTTACTCACCATTGGGCTGCGGTTCAAATGGTTGTTGTATTTTAAAAGTTATTCACTTTTTAAACTTTAAAAAATCACTTTTTAAACTTTAATAAATTTGATTGCCTCGACCACCTCCCCCCACCTGGGGTCCAGCACGTCCCGATTGGCTACCTCCGTGTTTGATGTCACAATGGGAACCCAACGGGTCCGCGCATGTGCAATTGGGGCCCATTGATCTAATACTTACGTAAGATGGCCGTCGGATCCTCGCGTGGG
The DNA here is from genome assembly GCF_053455715.1 of Rhinoraja longicauda. Lineage (NCBI taxonomy): Eukaryota > Metazoa > Chordata > Chondrichthyes > Rajiformes > Arhynchobatidae > Rhinoraja > Rhinoraja longicauda. Next base: position 16,124,592 of record NC_135978.1, read on the forward strand.
CAGTTGGGGGTAGGGTTGCCGCTCGGAGGGGGCAAGAGCCACCCGAGTGACGGGAGTGGAGTCATTGGGGGGGGGGGGGGGGGGAGGAGAGCTCTCCTGCTGTAGGCCGACGCGATGGCGCATGGGCCCGGGGTGAATGGCTCCCTCTCCATTTTCCTCTCCCCCCTCGCCTGCCCCCGGCCGCAAGGAAGTTTTAAGGGGGGTTGAAATGGGTGAGTGTCGTCAGTTGGGAGAGGTTTGCTGGGCCCGCAGGAGATGTTTGGACCCAACGTGGGTTGCCGGACCCGCAGGAGAGGTTTGGGCCCAGTAAAGATTAAAGATAAAACAAAAAAAAACTAACGTTGAAGTACCACTTCCTCAGACATTTCTCTGTCCCCTCTTTCTGGACAATATTATAACAACCTTTTTGATTGGGTTTTGAACTAATTGTTAGTGATTTGTGTACATAAACATTGCTTTAAAGTATACTAAATAAGGAAACATTCTGCTTTGAATTTTTAATGTTTATAATGTGGACGGGAAAGAAATAAGGAGGGCGAGTGGAAAATGGAAATTTTTGATTGAGGGTAACATTGGGAATTATGCAAGACAATTAATTTATAAATACATCAGTGAGATTATGCAAGTATTTATTTTATTTTAAATTTTAGCTACAAATTATATCTAAACCAAACAGTTCGACATAGCAGTGCCTATTAGGTTTAAAATTCTATTAAATCAAAAAAATTCCTTGTAAGCAAATCACATTTTGTCAGTACTTACTTTGCCAGTTTTTCCCTCCTGGTTACACTTTGGACATTCCCAGCAATTTGGTAACTCATCATTTATAACCCCTTCCAACTCTTCCACCTGATTCAAAAAATAGATATGTATTAATTACTGTATTTGATATACCTGCAACAATAACAGACCAAGTGCAAATCACAAATTTTCTGCATTGAATGATGTAATGTACTAAGTTTAGGGCCTATCCCACTTTAGGCGATTTTAAGGCGACTGTCAAACTGTCAAAGTCGTAGCAGATCGCCAAAATTTTCTTTTACCCGACGACAATGACCACGACAATGCCGAGTCAGGTCGAGATTACAGCGTCTTCGGAAACTTCGCAAAATTCACACGCTGTCAATGCTTGCCGTCCTAATTTTCGCTGAAATCACTGACAAGTCGGTAAGTACTTGAGTTTTGAACTATAACATCTTGTATGGGTTACTTAAAAACCAAGCATCGCTGTAACAAGGCATGAACTGGATTTACTTCCAGTTTACTAATAGCTGTATTAAAAAAAATAATTTAAAAAGTGACTAAGTGGATTTTTGTGGAAAGTGCGTGGGCATTCTTTGAAAATGTACGGGAGATGCATCTTTGGGTTGGGGGCCACTTTAAATGTAATGGCTGATGGCCATAAACATCGCAAAATTCCCACGCTTACTTGACCGTCAAACTGTCGCCTCCAATCTACCTGTCAAATGTCCTGACGGTAAATAAATTGGTTAAACACAAGCATTTTATGGTATTTTGAAATGACTTTATTTATTTTAATATAATGTGTTTCTAAATGCATCTAAGAGAACCTAGCAAACCTGGGGACACCAGGCAACAGCGCCCGCAATAAGCAACGATACCTGGCGACAAGCCAGCCGTCGCCGAGAAATTTCACTTCGGATGATTTCTCAGCAACGCGCTGAGATCCATTACGATTCTTGGAAGACTCCTCACGATCATGCCCGCGACACCTGGCGAACTGTCGGCGACAGCCTAGTCGCCGGCAGTCGCCTTAAAATCGGCTAAAGTGGGACAGGCCCTTTAAACAACCACATTAATGATTTAAATTAAAGAAAATTGTAATTTGAGGGGAAGTGCTGAACAGCAACAAATCAATTTTGCAGTAGCATACCAGACTTTTTAATAGCTCAGCTGCTACAAAGTTTGACATTATCTGCAACATGTTTTTCAATGCAGGTATATGGCTTGATGATTTTTTCTCAAGTAGGAAGAACACTTGTCAAAGTCATAGAATCATATAGCACGGAAACCGGCACTTCATGCCGACGAAGATGTGTCCCATTTACCCGCATTTGGCCCATATCCTTCTAAACCTTTCCAACCCATAAAAAACTGAACCTTCCAGATCAAGACAAAACATTCTGAAATCTAAGCTCTTGTTAATAAGGCTTACATTGCAAAAATCAAAATATGTCCAGATATTAGCATAAACATAAATGAAGTTTACATCAGTAGATTGCAAAGTTTATTTTGTTTGACAGGGGAAGCTACATACATTCAGGGCAGAGTAATTTGAGAAAGGACATCCTTACTATTGAGGCAATGCAGCGTAGTTCACGAGAATCCCCGGGATAGTGGGATTGTCATACGAGGAAAGATTGGAAAGACTGGGCTTGTATTCACTGGAATTTTGAAGGATGAGAGGGGATCTTATAGAAACGTATAAAATTATAAAAGGACTGGACAAGCTAGATGCAGGAAAAATGTTTCCAATGTTGGGGGAGTCCGGAACCAGGGGCCACAGTCTAAGAATAAAGGAGAAGCCATTTAAAACTGCGGTGAGAAAAAAAATTTTCACCCGGAGAGTTGTTAATTTGTGGAATTCTCTGCCACAGAAGGCAGTGGAGGCCAATCCACTGGATGAATTTAAAAGAGAGTTAGATAGAGCTGTAGGGGCTAGCAGAATCAAGGGATATGGGGAGAAGGCAGGCACAGATTACTGATTGTGGATGATCAGCCATGATCACAATGAATGACGGTGCTGGCTCAAAGGGCCAAATGGCCTCTTCCTGCACCTATTTTCTATGTTTCTAAGTAACATCTTCTACCTGGAAATGGGAAATGGCAAAACTTCAACACTTCATCCTGGTGAAGAGAGAGCTCATTTGCACACTCCCACCTACATTCCCAATTCTTCTTTCACACCCATCCCCCAACTCCTGTGCAGCTCTAGCAACATCTGTGGATTGTCTCCTTGGATAATAGCAGTTGATACAAATCACAGAAGTAGACGGTCCTATCTACATGCAATCCATGGAATTCATCCTCTGGTTTTAAGTCGACAATGGGCAGTTCATTAAATAAGGTAATTCTACAAACTCAAGGTGAGCTTTTATTGAGTCTGTGTTAGAAAATCAAGGTAGGTTTTAATGAGTCCGTGTTGGAAAATGAAAGGATTTATAGGAAAACCAAACAAATTAAGATGAATACTAAAAATGTACAATGTATACATTGTGCATTTTCATTGTTTTTGATTTCGTTAAATTCTCATTCATATTTTCTTATGATACAGAAGGCCAGTCAATCCATTAAAACACAATGGCACAGAGGTAGAGTTGCTGTGCCAAAACCCAGGTTCGATCATGACTACAGATGCTGAATGCATGGATTTTGTATGTTCTCTCTGGTACTGCATGGGTTTTCTCCAGGTGCATCAGTTTCCTCCCACATTCTAAAGAAGTGCAGGTTTGTAGATTAATTGGCTTCTGTAAAATGTCTCTAGTGAGAAGGACAGAACTAATGTACAGGTGATCCCTGGTCAGTGTGGGATCGGGGGGCCGAAGGACCTGGTTCCACGCTGTATCTCTAGACCAAACTAAACTAAGGCAGTGATAGAGAGATTCTTGATTAGTATGGGTTTCAGAGGTTATGGGGAGAAGGCAAGGGAATGGAGTAGGAAGGAGAGATAGATCAGTCATGATTGAATGACAGAGTAGACGATGGGCCAAGTAGCCTAATTCTGCTCCTATCACTTTTGATCTGATGAAACTAAGCCTCACTTGGGGATCAATAGAATTGCAATTCCCAGTAAACTCTCACAGATGCCCATCAAATCCATCCTGATTCTCCTATCATTGGGTAATTTATAGTTGTTAATTAATCTATAAATTGGCTAGTATTTTGGCTATGGTAAGAAACTGGAACACCTAGGGGAAAGCCATGTTGTCACAGGGGGAACACCAAAATTTCATGTAGACACCACTAAGTCACGATGGAATGTGCATCACTGGATCTATGGGGCAGTAAGAGGTTCTGAACAATCGCAACACAGGATTGACTTTCGCTTATATTATAACCCATCGAACCACAAGCTGATATCACAAAACATGCCCCAGAATTTCAACACCATATTCACTGGAAAAAGGAAATTAATAATATTCATTTGCACATATACAATTTTGGTCACTTTCCTGTTATTAGTTATGTCTTCACATGCCAAAAGCCCTCATCTTCAAAATTCACTTTCAATTTTTCTACCTCTCAACTTTCATTTGCTCATTTAAGAAGTTCCAATGAAATGCCTGGGATACAACCAACATTAAGGTGCTATATGTACGCTACTGTCATGCATAAAATGACCAAATGTAACCCATAATATTTGGCAGCTTCAAATTACATAATAAAGCTCAAGGTACTCCAACAATTGTGGTTTAGCAACATTGTATTAGAAATGCGTTATGCAAATAATCCTTGCCAATGTGACCCAGCACATACCTGAAATGCATCCATGCAACTCATTTTAATGACTGGAACAAACAACTAACATCAACAGTTTCTTTAGATGCAATTTCATGGGTGCAATTCCAGGAGTTGTTAGCACCAACTGATCCAACTGAAGAAATTACTGCACCTCAAAGGGGAGATGCTTATTGCCTCCTTTCGCATCTGGAATACACGCTGCAGAATACAGGAGTTGCAGTAAAATGGGAGACTCGGGATTGTCCTGGCGTAAGACAATAGGATTTATGACCAGGAAGATAATAATTTTACATTATTGGGAATTCAGGGGAATATCGAAGTCAAGACCTTGATGAGGCGTATCGGAAGATAAATGATCTCAAATGGAAAAAGTGGTCATCTCCTATAAAAGCTCATGGCCTGACTATGGCAACATATGAAGTCATCTGCCTCTACTTCTATTGTTACTTAGGAAGGAGAACGATGTTCATGTACTAGTGTGGAAGTTCAAACACCTGCCATGGAATGTCATTCTTGTGGCATCACAACGCTGGGTAGAAACCTAGAGCTATTTTAAATTGTCAACTCCAGCAATCCGGCCATCACAAGATATAGAAGCAGGAGTAGGTTATTTAAATCTCTATTTTTGTCAAGATCATGATTTATTTTCTACCTCTGTGCCACTTTCCTTTGCAATCCTCACATTCCTCATTATCTCAGAAACCTATCGTTCTCCATTTTGAATTAACTCAATGAGCTTTCAGTTCTTGGAGATAGAAACATTTCCTCAAATCAGTCTTAAATGGCCTATCCTTAATTCCAAACTGACCGTTTCTAGACATCTTATCCCATGGAAACATCCTTCCTATATCCAGCACATAAAGCTCCATCAGACTTTTGTAAGTTCAAATGAGAGATCCTATCATGCTTCTAAACTCTAGGAAATGCAGATCTCTTCTACTTAATCTCTCATCCTTTTGCAAACGTCAGTCCAGATCAAGTCCAAGAAATCTTTGTTGTACTCTTTACAGCAAATACATTCTTTGCAAACTGTACATGATACTTCTGCTGACCAAGGATTTCATAAATGCAGAAAAATGTCGTTATTCCAGTACTCAGATTCTTTTCTAACAAAAGGGCAGAATGTATAGATTGTCACCTGGGGTTAGTGACAACTCTGATGTAATGGAGACTTTGCTTCTTTATTTTTATTCATTAGTAGAATGTGGAAGTTTATTAGAGGCAGCACATAATAAGATGTATGTGGGTGTTTGAGACATACAATTTTGCCATTTAAGAAACTTTTTGATAGGCATGTGGATATGTAGGGAATGGAGGGATATGGATTATGCACAAGTAGATAAAAAATGGCTTTGGCATCATATTTGGCGCATGCACTGTGGACCGAAGGGTCTGTTCTTGTGCTGTACTGTTCTTTGTTCTACACTCCATCTGCCATTCCTCAGCTCAGTTAAATATGACCTCGCTGTTATTGTAGATTCTTCACTTCAATAATAGTTCCAATTTTAGCGTCATCTACAAACTTACTAACCATGCCACTTAAGTTCACGTCTAAATAATGAACGGAGAACCCAGCACCAATTCCTGTGGCATACCACTCATTACAAGCCTCGAATCTGAAAAAAAGACCCAGACGATTAACGTTGAATCAGACTCTTGGTCGATACCCTTTCGCACAATCTTTCATCAGCCTTCACCGGTTCTGGGCTGGATGCCCAGTGTATCAACAATAACGCTCCCATTTTGGAGATAGGCAAGAATTTCTATCCTCCCTGCCTTCATATAAAAATATTACAGTATGATTAGGGTATTCTTCCTGCAAGACCCTGCTTTCAATTCACAACTTACATAGTGCATTAACTAGATGGCTTTACGTGGTGCATTAACTAAATGGATTGCCACAACAATTGACATTCTCACGTCAATGCTACACGCTCTTTTACCAAACCAAATTTCAGTAGTAACACAAGAGGCGAGATAATTAGCTTGAATGAAATTCTGACCAAATTGGCATCAAAGACGGGGGAAAAAAAGGCATGAAGGTCTAAAGGTTTCATTAATGGAGTTATTCAGACTAGATGCAAACTTTAGGAATAGAACTTTCTTTGCAGAGCTTTATTCAATAAAGCCAAAAAGATCAGTACTCTACTGCAAACCAAAAAAAAAAATTTTCCTTGTGTCATTAGCTGTTGTACATGCTGTGAATATGCATGATCTCACTGACATTCAATTATTCACAAGACATACTGTTGATCTTTCATTATTTGAATTAATTCTATAAAATTATTTCAAAAATGAAAGATACAAGATCATTTTTTTTTCTAAGTTCAAAACCATCAGGTCAATTAAATCCAGCATACCTTTAAACAACCTGGGTGTATTATTTCATTGCAGATGGAGCATTCCATTAAGCTGGCATTAAATTTCTCCGCTTCATCCACCACATTGTCCTCCTTTCCTGCCTCACCGCAGATCTTGCATACTGCAGTGTGTGGTAGCACAGGCTGCAATAAAGTAATAGAGGTCAATAGATTCTTCTCCACAATAATACTCAGCATAAAATATTCATAAAATCACCATTCAGGTTTTTTTGCCTACTATTTTAGAAACAGCGTAAATTTGGTGATGGCAAAGTTTGATACATCACTATTGTTCAAGTTTGATTTCCACCTTATTCCAATCTCAGAAAACAAGCTTTGTTATCCATTGTTCAGAGGCCAGAAATCTCCATAGAGAGTAGGGAAAATTGGATTGAGTCACCATGTCAGGCTGCACTGGGGTACTCCACAGGTACTCCACAGTATCCTGCCCCCCTATATGCACTGGGGTACTCCACAGGTACTGCTTTATGAAATTTGATTACATTCTTACACTATTCCTCATGGAATCACTAAATCTAAAGAGAAGGAGCAACTGTTGAAGGGATCTACAAAAGGGTACTCCCCCTGGAGCACAGGAGGCCGAGGGTGTCCTTTTAGTGGCAATCATGAGGAATGTAGATAAAGAGAATGGTCACAGTCTTTCTCCTAAGGTAAGGGAACCTAAAACTCAAGAACATAGATTTAAGGTAAAAGGGGAAAGAAACGAGAGCGATATAATTTATGTCTTAAAACACCCTGAAAATGTCCCTCTCTGGCAGAAATAAAATGGGTTGGACGACAGATTTGTTCTCTCTACACTCCACTGAAGGGGCCTGTATATGGTTCAATAGTTTGATGGTGCTTTATCTAACACATATGCAACTGCACAGTGAAATCTGTTTTGCATGTATTACACATGTGGGTGCCGCCAATTTTGGTGCCATTATTCAAAGTCCTAAGTCCAGTCAGCCCGCGCACTCAATGTACTGGAGCTGGTCCCACGAACTGACGTCTCTCTCCTCTCCTCGCCCGGCCATCTTTGTGTCCCGGGGTCGCCTCCTGCAGCCTACCTTGAAGGCGTTGGAGGCATTACCCCGGTTCACCCTCCGACCAGCCCATTCCCAGCACCCGATTTCTCCAGCTCTCTCCCCCCCCCCAGTTACGCTGCCGCTGAGACCAACAAGCCTTCGGGCGGGTTCATGGTCCCACTGACCGTCAAGCCTTCGGACGTGCTTCGCGGCCGCCAGAAGGCCTCTGCCATGCGGCACCTCCTGGGACCGCAGTAGGGTGGTGTATGAGAATGTGACGCGGTGCTGCCTGATTTAGATTTAGCTCTTAGGGCTAACTGAATCAAGGGATATGGGAAAAAACAGGAACGGGTTACTGATTTTGGGTGATCAGCCATGATCATATTGAATGGCGGTGCTGGCTCGAAGGGCCAAATGGCCTACTCCTGCAACCTATTTTCTATCTTTCTATGTTTCTATAAAAGTAGAGATGGTCAAATGATTTTAAAACAGGAAATTGAATAGGTATTCAAGGAAATAAACTTGCAGGACTGTTGGAATAGAATAGAGCAACGAGAGAACTAGATTGGTCAACAGCAAGCAAGCACAGAATCATTAGGCTGAATGCCCCTATTCTGTGCTGGGATGACTCCAAGACCGGCTCCAGGATGATCTATAATCATTTGGCATACAGCAAGCTCTGTATTGCAGAACATCCTAAAGTACAGAAAGCTTTGACAGAATGTATTATCACTTTCAAAAGACGACAAAGCTAGCCATTTAACCATGTTAATATTTGGTAACTAATATCTACCCACTTTCAAAAACCTAATTACTGTCCAGCTATGAGACAACATTTCATGACAATAATTAAAGATCCTGCATGTATAATGAATTTCATGCGTATCCTAAAGCTTTTCACAATGAATTAATTACTATTGAAATGTGACCACTATCATATTAAAAGCAAGGACCACCAACACCAAATGAAAAAGACAGCATGTTATTTAATTGATGATCATGTAATTTAAATGTGAATTGCTAGCCAGAACAGGAGAATAACTTTGTTTTTTGTTGAATAGCGATACATTTCTTTAAACTCTATTACCTTCACCTAAATGGGTGGGCAGGACCTTACTTGAGGTATCTCACAACATGACAGACTGCACTTCAGAGAGCGAAGCAGTACCTCAATATTTCCCTGCGCTGGCCTACATGATGTGTTTGGTGCTGCATTGAAGGCTGAACTCTTAATCTCTAACTCAGAAGATTGAGACATACTGTCAATTCCCCTAGTGCCCTTGAGTCAAGAATAAAATCCGGAAGTATTTCATTACTAAATTGTTTTTGCACACCCATTGGGAGCAGCTTACAGAACATTTAGTCAACAAGCAGATTCCATTCTGATTAGCTGTTTAAATTCGATTTGTGTGATTATTTTTAGAATTGGTGGCAAAGACTCAAAATTTGCTTGTGCAAATATGGTGTCAAACAAAATATACTTGTCCACAAAAACCTTATAAAAGGTGTGGTTAAACTAACTGGCAATCTTCCATTTAAAATTATACAAATGAATTCCTGAACCATCTCTTAAAAGAAATGTCGAATCAACCTTGAAAATGTTTATCATTATATTACTCGAGTGAAATGTGGATAAACTTAATCAAGTCAAATGAGCTCATGATATAACAAGTTTCAGCAGCCAAGGAGCCTTGGAAAGTTCCTGCTGGTTAAAATAATATGGAATTGCTGCCATCACAGCACTCGATAATTATATTTAAATAATAACTAATCTATGTGGACTACTATGAGAGTTTTCAACATGGTATCTAATTAAAAAATATATATTTGAGACCCTGCATTCCATTATAAATCTTGAACTTGCACATATCGCTCAAGGTTTAAATGATATAAATTAGGTAATTTAATGTGTTTATTATAAACTTATTAGAAAGCAGCCATTCATTAATGTTATGACATTAGTTAGCACCTGCACTAATGCAAAGAAAAACATCAGCTTTATGTTTTTCAGAAGTCCTCATAGGATTTGATCCACATGTCCAACACACCCTCCAAAATAACAGGAATCAAACTACATTTATGTCTGGCTGTGAAGTGCTTTGGGTCATCCAGAGTTTACATTTTCAGCAATTGCAAAATTGTGTTTGGATTACTGTTCAATTATACAAAACACGAATATGTGAGGAGGCTGAGGTGAGGAGACTACGCCAAATGTTGGAGAGGATGAGACGCAATGAAGAAATCACAGGCAAGCTGATTCAGTGTGATACTTGCAGGATGTGGGAGGTCAGGGACACTGCTGGTGCCTCTGGCTGCTACAACTGTGGAAAGTGTGTCCAGGTTCAGCTACTAAAGGACTGTGTTAGGGAACTGGAGAGGCAACTGGATGACCTCAAGATCATTCGGGAAAACCAAAGTTTCCTGAACAGGACCTACAGCGAGATCGTTTCACCGAAGTTACCGGAAGAGAGAAGGTGGGTGACGATGAGGAAGGGATGGAAGCTTGTAGTACAGGAGACCCCAGGGTTTGCACCTTGTGAAAACAGGTACACCCTCTTGGAAGCTGTCGGGGCAGAAGACACTGCCAGTCTGAGCGGCGGACAGGTCTGCGAGTCAAAACGTGGCGCTGAAGCAGAGCCATGATTGTAGGGGACTCCATAGTGAGAGGTACAGACAGGGGTTTCTGCGGCAACAGGTGAGATTCAAGGATGGTGTGTTGCCTCCCTGGTGCCAGGGTCGAGGATGTCACGGACCGATTGCAGGGCAACCTCAAGGGGGAAGGGAGGCAGCCGGAATTGGTAGTGCATGTCGGCACAAATGACGTTGGGAAAAAGAGGAAAGAGATTCTGCAGCAAGGGCTCGGAAGAAGACTGAAAAGCAGGACCTCCAGGGTGGTTATCTCCGGTTTGCTTCCAGTTCCTCATGCTGACGAGGGCAGGAACAGGGAGATAGGGGATCTGAATGTGGCTGAGGAGCTGGTGCAGGGGGGCAGGGATTTAGATTCTTAGACCACTGGGAACTGTTTTGGGGCAAGGGTGAATTGTAGAAAAGGGATGGGTGGCATCTTAACAGGCATTCTGGCAGGCAGGTTTGCCACTGTTACATGGATGGGTTTAAACTAAATAGTGTGGGGGGGGGGGGGGGGGGAGAGAGAGAGAGAAATTGCAGATTTCAATATGCAGGTAGACTGGGAAAATCAGGTTGGTTCTTGACCCCAAGAAAGAGAGTTTGTAGAGTGCCTCCGAGATGAATTCTTAGAGCACCTTGTGTTGGAGCATACCAGAGAGAAGGCAATTCTGGATTTAGTGTTATCTAATGAGCTGGATTTAATAAGGGAACTTAAGGTAAAGGAACCGCTATGAGGTAGTGACCATAATATGATACGTTTTAATCTACAAGTTGAGAGGGAGAAGGTTAAATCAGAAGTGTCAGTGTTGCAGTTGAACAAAGGGGACTATGAAGTCATGAGAGAGGAGCTGGCCAAGCATCGGAGCAGGAATGATGGTGGAACTGCAATGGCAGGAATTTCTGGGCATAATCCAGAAGGTGCAGGATCATTTCATTCCAAAGAGGAAGAAAGATTCTACGGGGAGTAAGAGGCAACCGTGGCTGACAAGGGAAGTTAGGGACGGTATAAAACTTAAAGAAAAGGTGTATAACATAGCAAAGAGTAGCGGGAAGCCAGAGGATTGGGAAACGTTCAAAGGACATCAGAAGGTAACAAAAAGGGCAATACTGGGTGAAAAGATGAAGTACAAAGGTAAGCTCACCAAGAATATAAAGGATAATAAAAGCATCTTCAGGCATGTTAAGAGAAAAAGATTAGTAAAGACAAATGTGGGTCCCTTGAAGGCAGAAACAGGTGAAATTATTATGGGAAACAAGGAAATGGCAGAAGAGTGGAATAGGTACTTTGGTTCTGTCTTCACTAAGAAAGACACAAACAATCTCCCAGATGTACTAGAGGACAGAGGATCTAGGGAGACAGAGTAACAAAGAAATTTGCATGAGGCGAGAAATAGTATTGGGTAGACTGATGGGACTGAAGGCTGATAAATCCCCAGGGCCTGTGGTCTGCATCCCATGATACTCAAGGAGGTGGCTCTAGAAATCGTGGATGCATTGGTGATCATTTTCCAATGTTCTATAGATTCTGGATGAGTTCCTGTGGATTGGAGGGTAGCTCACATTATCCCACTTTTCAAGAAAGGAGCAACAGAAAAACAGGGAATTATGTGAGGTCATTCACTTTGGCGGCAAGAACAAGGGGCCAGATTATTATCTCAATGGTGTCAGATTAGCAAAAAGGTAAGTGTACACCAGTCACTGAAAGTAAATATGTAGGTATGGCAGGCAGTGAAGAAAGCTAATGGCATGATGACCTTCATAATGAGAGTATTTGAGTATCGGAGCAAGGAGATCCTTCTGCAGTTGTACAGGGGCCTGGTGAGACCATATCTGGAGTATTGTGTGTAGTTTTGGTCTCCTAATTTGAGAAAGGACATCCTTGCCAATGAGGGAGTGCAGTGTAGCTTCATGAGGTTAATCCCCGGGATGGAGGAACTGTCATATAAGGAAAGATTGGAAAGACTGGGCTTGTATTCACTGGAACTTAGAAGGATGAGAGGGGATCTAATAGAAACATATAAAATTACAAAAGGACTGGACAAGCAGATGCAGAATAAATGTTCCCAATGTTGGGGGAGTCCAGAACCAGGGGCCACAGTCTAAGAATAAAGGGGAGGCCATTTAAAACTGAGATAAAAAAACCTTTTCACCCAGAGAGTTGTGAATTTGTGGAATTCTCTGCCGCAGAAGGCAATGGGGGCCAATTCACTGGATGAATTTAAAAGAGAGTTAGATGGGGTTCTTGGGGCTAGTGGAATTAAGGGGTATGGGGAGAAGGCAGGCACGAGTTACTGATTGTGGATGATCAGCCATGATCACAATGAATGGCGGTGCTGGCTCAAAGGGCCGAATGGCCTCCTCCTGCACCTATTTTCTATGTTTCCTTTTGACACTTTTCAGCACCTTTCTACATCTCTAACTTCATGTTGCAAAAGCACCGACTTGCTCCTCCATTTTATAAAGCTTCTTTTTTTAATTGTGGATATTAACAAGGATTTTAATTTCTATGGAGTGTAGGAATCCAAGGGATGATCTTAGAGATGTATAAAATCATGAGGGGAATTGAAAGGGCAAATGCAGAGTCTTTTACTCAGGGTAGGGGAAATGAAGAAACAGAGAATATCGGTTTGAGATGAGAGATTTACTAGGAACCCAAGGGGTAACCTTTTCACTCAGAGGGTGATGGGAAATGAAACAAACTGCCAGAGGAGATAGTTGAGGCACAAATAACATCAATCAAAAGATATTTAGACTTGTGCTTGAATAGGAAAGGTCTAACCAAATGGGACTGGCTTACATGAGGCATCTTGATCGACATAAGACAAATTGGGCCAAAGAGCCCTTTCCATACCATAGGATTCTATATTCTTAACCTTGAACTGAACCGGAGAGGTTACACCATTCTCAAAATGAAGCAAAGAATAACATCATCCTCACCGAAATAGGTTTCCATGCTGCCCACTGCCAGAGTAATCAAAGCATTATACCCTTGCACTTACAGCAATACATTGCCTCTTGATACAGGACTGCTTCATTCTGCCAGGGCCTCCAAACTTCTTCATGTCTTTGCAGAAGTTGCATTCTCCACATTCCGTTCGCAAGCATGCTTCGCATTTGCGGCATCGTGTTCTGCGTCTGCGTGCACCACTGGTTGATTTGTGAGGAAGGAGTTTGGGACCTGATGAAGGGGCTGGCCGAGGTTTTAGTCTTGCTGAAGCCCTGGACTGTAATAAAGCAATAAAATATCTTTACAAAAACATCCAACATTCAGACTAAATATTTTATTCTACATTGTAATTGTCACATTTTTCCATTCAGAACAAATTAGCAGTGAACCTAATCATTAGATCATATAAAACGAGAGTACTGTTCTTAAATCGACTGGGCCATTCACCACTTAGCCTCTCTGCATCAAGTGCAGCATGCAATTTCCTGATATGCTTCAGTTAATTAAGAATTTGACGACATGAATGAGGAACCTTCAATTCTTTTAACAAATAATCCAACAAGAAAAAAAATGTCAGAGCCAAACCACCTTTAAGTGTTACAGTTTTGTTTGGTCCATTCAGAACATAATGACTTAATATGCAATGTTCCCAAGTCTTATCTGACTGGTTACTCTGGTGAAAAACAATTTAGTTTCGATTATTGTCACATGTACTGGGGACAGTGAAAAGCTTTTTGTTGCGTGCTATCCAATCAAAGACCGTACATGATTATAATTAAGCCATCCAAAGTGCACACGTAAAGGATAAAAGGTACACATTTAGTAAAAGATAAAGTCCAATTAAAAATAATTCAAATGTCTCCAATGAGGTAGATGGGAGGTCAGGGCCATGCTCTAGCTGGTGAGAGGACAGTTCAGTTGCTTGATAACAGCCAGGATGAAACTAGCCCTGAATCTGGAGGCATGCATTTTCAAACTTCTGTACTTCCTGCCTGATGGGAGAAGGGAGAATAGAGAGTAACCAGAATAGGACTTGTCTTTGATTATGCTGGTGGCCTTGCTGGGGCAGCATGAAGTGTAGATGGAGTCACTGCAAGGGAGGTTCGTTTACATGATAGTTTGGGCTACATCCACAATTCTCCGCAATGTCTTCCGGTCTTGGATGAAGCTGTTCCTAAACCATGCTGTGATGTATCCCGATAAAATGCTGAATGGTGATGGATGAGCTTTAACAATGCAGCAGGTTTTGAAGGTGGGACTCGGAGTGAATCCAATAGAGTTATTCAATGGATTACCTGTCAGATACGACAAATTCGATGACACCTTCAACACTAGATAATCAACATCTTTTGGAGAAAGACTTAAATCAATTGAGTGACTGACTGAACCAGTGCTTCAGTATTATTTGACATCCAGGGCTAATTTGTAAACTTGGAATCGCGATACTCCAAAAGACAAATTACAGATGCAAAAAGTGACACATTCCATGTTGCTGAGTGAACAAAGAAAAAAAAATGGTAAAAACCACAAAAAGTAGAAGCCTTAAAATAGCATCAAGTTTAACAGACTGCTGGTAATGAACGTTGCCAAAGGATTATAATTAAACTCTGATAATCCTACATCAGATTGCTTGGAAATCATTTATAGTTCCCGAATGCAAGCCAGGGGTCCACTGTGCATGTGGGCTGTGCAGCCAGGGGCAGGATCCAGGCCTAAGCAGGGTATGCAGCCAGAGCTGGATTTGATGGTCAGCAACATGGGCAGGTTTGCAGCTGGAGCACTTTGTGCATTTCTCACTCCCTTGAAACTTATTGGGTTCACTGGACCGTTCATTATACTACTGTGTAATGTATCAAATAAAGTGAAATGGAACGGTCTTCGGGTATTAACAAGACTCAAAGGTCTGGAAAATCTGCTTTTCCAGCACCAAAGTCCCAAACGCATCAGATCATCAGCTTTTCCTGTGCCATTTTTAACTATGAGCCTCAAACAGCAATGCAACAATGCATGCTGGATATCCTGAAAAGAAACATATACGTTGCAATGTATAACCACCAGCTGTGAAAAATCTGATAGGCATAGACAAGTAGTGGGCATCTCAAATTGCAGCAGTGTTTATACATAGTCTCCCCCATTTCAGGGCACCATAATGTTTGGAACACAGCAATGTCATGTAAATGAAATTAGTCATGTGTAGTATTTTGTTGCATATCCTTTGCATGCTTGAAGTCTGCGATTCATGGACGTCACCAGTTGCTGGGTGTCTTCTCCAGTGATGCTCTGCCAGGCCTGTATTGCAGCCATCTTTAGCTTATGCTTGTTTTGGGGGCTAGTTCCCTTCAGTTTTCTCTTCAGCATATAAAAGGCATGCTCAAATGGGTTCAGATCAGTGATTGACTTGGCCACTCAAGAATTGACCATTTTTGTGCTTTGAAAAACTCCTTTGTTGCTTTTGTAGCATGTTTAGGATTATTGTTTTGCTGTAAAATGAACCACCGGCCAATGAGTTTTGAGGCATTTGTTTGAACTTGAGCAGATAGGATATGTCTACACTTCAGAATTCATTATGTTACTATCATCAGCTGTGGAGGTCTTCCTTGGCCTGCCAGTCCTTTAGCAATTAGTAAGCTCTTTCTTCTTAATGATGATACAAACAGTTAATTTTGGTAAGCCTAAGATTTGGCTGATGTCTCTAACAGTTTTATTCTTGTTTCTCAGTCTCATAATGGCTTCTTTGACTCATTGGAAACTTTTATTGCTGTTTATCAACATTAGGACCAAAGTTGTGCCAAAGGCGATGGAAAGACTGGAGGAAAGACTAGATGCTGAGAGCTCTCTTATACCTGCATTAAGGAGGTATTTAAACACAACTGAGCATTTACAAACACCTGTGAAGCCATGTGTCCCAAACATGATGGTGCTCTGAAATGGGGGGACTATGTATAAACACAGCTGTAATTTCTACATGGTGAAACCAAAATGTATAAAAATACCCTTTAATAAAATCTGACAATGTTCACTTTAACCACATGTGATTTTTTTTCTTACAAATCTCAAATTGTGGAGTACAAAGGCAAATAAATAAATGATTGGACTTTGTCCCAAATATTATGGAGGGCACTGTATATTTTTAATGGCAAAACTCTTAACAGCATCGATGTGCAAATGTCCAATTTAAGAGGGCATAGCTATAAGGTGGGGGGGGGGGGAGAGAGTTTAATATAAGTGTCTGGGGCAAGTTTCTTTTATACAAAGAGAGTGGTGGGGGGCTGGCGTGCACTGCCAGAGGTGGCTGTGGACATAGATATGATGGTGGCTTTTAAGAGACACATGGAAATCCAAGGACTAGTGAGATATGAATCATGTACAGGCAGATGCAATTAGTTTAACTTGGGTTTGTTCCTGTGATGTACTGTATGTTCAATGTTCTATAAAATAAATCACAGATGCTGGAATCTTAAGCAAAACAAAGCTGAAATAACTTAGTGGGTCAGACAGCACCTGTGGAAGGAATGGACATATGATGTTTTGGGTCAGGACACTTCTTCAGACCCAGTGAGTATGGGTGGCACAGTGGATCACAGTATCTGGAAGCCTAGGCTATTGATCTCAAATAAGAGTTCAAATCTCGTTGCAGCAGCAGTGAATTTATTGAATTAACACGAGTTATAACAAAGGTGTTCCTTTCAGAAACAAAAATACAACAGGATTGGGAAGATTTTTGTTAAGGGAATGAAGTTCTGTGGGCAGAGACCTGAAGGCCCCTTCAGTATTGTCCACAAATGATGACCGTTGAACCCTTTGGAACATCACTAGAAATAGCATTTGTACTATAAATTAAAAGGCTATCAAACATTGCCTTTAGATCACAAGAAGTGAATTTGTTTTGGGTCTAATTTACCATTCTCACTTTATGTGCTTGGACTACACCAAATGCACTGACCATATCAGCCTTTTTTGTTATCACCTTAAAAAATTAAGGAACTTGTTTAATTAATCCATGCTGACTGTACTTGATTCTTCTGTCCTTCCCAAATAATATCTAGCTGCCTTTTTCTTTCAGTTCCCTTTTCTCCCTCACTGTTCCACTATCCTTCTCACTTTCCCTCATCCTCCACCTGTCCCTTTTCATGGTGTGACTGACATTTGGAGGCCAATAAATGCATTTTTTGCCCTTTTAACCTAACTTCTCCCCCATCCCTACTGATTCTACTTTTTCTTCTATGGGGCATTATCAGGTTTTGTACTGTCTTTCCATAATTCTTCAATATTAGATGTGCCTCCTCAAATTTATTTTTGTTTGACCTTCCAAAACATCAAGTCTCTTGGAAAATTTAAATTCTATTCTTTATCTCTGAGGTAATTATTAGGTCCAAAGCACTTGTTTCTATTGTTACCATTTAATTCATATTTGTTTAATACCTTTGCCCTTTCCTGCAGTTGCCAGGAAGATGACTTCCCCACAAGGATAGAAAGCATTTGCTCCTAACATCTTAATATTTAATTAAGGAATATTTTTGCCTATGCTTTTCTGGATGTCTGATATACAGTCTTGAGGTGCTGTCTGTACAGAGTTTGTACGGTCTCCCCATGACCTGCGTGGGTTTTCTCCGCAAACTTTAGTTTCCTCCCACACTCCAAAGATGTACAGGATTGTGGGTTAATTGGCTTGGGATAAATGTAAAAATAATTGGCCCTAATGTGTGTAGGGTATTGTTAATGTGCGGGAATCGCTGGCTAGAGCACTCAGTGGGCCGAAGGGCCTGTTTCCACGATGTTTCTCTAAACTAAACTAAAAACTAATGGTGCACCAATTTACAGGCATCTAGATTGCACTAACAAAAACAACAGCAAATACTGTAGTCTGAACTAAAAACATAAAATTTTGCGTCAAGCAATAAGTATAAAGAGATAGAAAGCTAATGTCATTGATTTATATAAAGATTGCAAACGACACCGATATTACTGGAGTCGCGGACAGTGAGCAATGTTTCAAAATATATAGCTGGAAATAGATCAGCTACAGAAATGGGCGGAGAGATGGCAGGTGGAGTTTAATCCAAGCAAGCGTGAGGTGCTGTACCTTAGGAGGTTGAATGTAATGGGAAGATATATGTTTGATTTTAGGTTTAGGTTTAAGTTTATTATTTTCCCTTGTGCTGAGTGTAGTGAAATAAATTGATAGCATTGATGTACAGAGAGATTTTGCAGGCCTATAATTCCCTGAAGGTGGCAACAGAAATAGAGTGGTAAAGGAGGCGTATGCTCTCCTTTGTCCTATTTGGTCCTGGCCAAGTCAAGTCAAGTTTATTTGTCACATACACATACAAGATGTGCAGTGAAATGAAAGGTCATCCACAGTCCAGCAATAAGAGCAATAAAAATAAACAATTTCACACACAATCACAACCAACACAACACAAAAAAAAAAAAAAGAAACATCCATCACAGCGAGTCTCCTCCAGTCACCTCCTCACTGTGATGGAACTTAAGTATAAGAATCAGGAAGTCATGATGCAGCTCCGTAAGACTTTGATTTGGCCGGATTTGGAAAGATGTGGCTTTGGAGAGGGTGCAGAACAGGTTTACCAGAATGTTGCCTGGGTGAGGAGTTCTTAGCTACATGGAAAAGTTGGACAATTTGAATTGTTTTCTCTAGAACACCCGAGGTTGAGGGAGTCCTGAAAGTGTCATATCATATCATATCATATCATATATATACAACCGGAAACAGGCCTTTTCGGCCCACCAAGACCGTGCCGCCCAGTGATCCCCGTACATTAACACTATCCTACACCCACTAGGGACAATTTTTACATTTACCCAGCCAATTAACCTACATACCTGTACGTCTTTGGAGTAAGCATGCAGGTACAGCAGGCAGAGAAGAAAGCAAATGGCTTACTGGCCATAGAGAGAGTATTTGAGTATAGGAGCAAGGAGGTCCTACTGCAGTTGTAAAGGGCCCTGGTGAGACCACACCTGGAGTATTGTTTGCAGTTTTGGTCTCCTAATTTAAGGAAGGACATTCTTGCTATTGAGGTAGTGCAGCGTAGCTTCAACAGGTTAATTCCTGGGATGGCGGGACTGACATCTGATGAAAGAATCAATTAACTGGGCTTATATTCACTGGAATTTAGAAGGATGAGAGGGGGTCATAGAAACATAAAATTCTTAAAGGATTGGACAGGCTAGGTGCAGGAAAAATGTTCTCCATGTTGGGGAAATCCAGAACCAGGGATCAGTTTAAGAAAAAGGGGTAGGTCATTTAGGACTGAGATGAAAAAAAACTTTTGCCGATGTAAATAAGTTGACATCTTATGATGAGTTGTGAATCCATGGAATTCATGGCACAGAAGGCAGTTGAGGCCAATTCACTGGATGTATTCAAGAGAGAGTTAGATATAGCTCTTAAGGCTAACTGAATCAAGGGATATGGGGGAAAGCAGGAACAGGGTACTGATTCTGGATGATAATGTGGTGCTGGCTCGAAGGACCGAATGGCCTACTCCGGCACCTATTTTCTATGTTTCTTATTCTTTTGGATGGATGCTGCCAAGGGATAGAATTGTGATTGGATATGAGTAAAGGACCAAAGGATTGACACTAAAGCTCTAGAATGTGTGGCGTGGGTACAGTCACAGTCATACAGCTTGGAGGCAGGCACTTTGGCCCGACTGATCCATGCCAACCTAAGATGCCTACCTATGGTAGTTCCATTTGCCTATGTTTGATCCATATCCCATTAAATCTTTCCTATCTATGTTCCTATCTATGTACCTGTCTAAATGTCCCTTAAATGTTGTTATTGTTCAACTACTTCCTCTAGCAGCTTATTCCATATATGTGCCACCCTCTGTGCGGCAAAAGGTTTCCTCGTTTCTATTAAACCAATCACCTTAAATGTATGCCTTCAACTTCTTGATTCCCCAACCCTGGGGAGAAAGATTGTGTGCATTCACCCCATCTATGCCCCATGGTTTTATACATCTCTAAGGCCACCACTCAGTCTCCCAAGGAATAAATTCCTAGCCTGCCCAACCTCTCTCTAGAACTCTCACTAGGGTCTCTTTTACATCCCGCAGCTCCGTTCTTGCTCCCCCTCCCCCCACTCGTAACAAGGACAGAATCCCCCTCGTTCTCACCTTCCACCCCACCAGCCAGCGTAGCCAACAAATCATCCGCCAACATTTCCGTCATCTACAATGGGACCCCACCACTGGCCATATCTTCCCATCCCCTCCCTTTTCTGCGTTCCGCAGAGTCTGTTCCCTCCGTAACTCCCTGTTACTCGAGGGAGTTACTCGTCCCTTCCTACCCAAACCACCCCATCCCCGGGCACTTTCCCCTGCAACCGCACGAGATTTAACACCTGTCCCTTTACCTCCCCCCTCATCTCCCTCCAAGGACCCAAACAGTCTTTCCAGGTGAGACATCTGCACCTCCTCCAACCTCATCGATTGCATCCGCTGCTCCAGATGTCAACTTATTTACATCGGCAAAACCAAACGCAGGCTCGGCGATCGCTTCGCTCACACCTGCGCTCGGTCCGCGTTAACAAATCTGATCTCCCGGTGGCTGAGCACTTCAACTCCCCCTCCCATTCCCAGTCTGACTTTTCTGTCATGGGCCTCCTCCAGTGCCATAGTGAGGCCCACCGAAAATTGGAGGAACAGCACCTCATATTTCGCCTGGGCAGCCCAGTGGTATGAACATTGACTTCTCCAACTTTAGATAGTTCCTCTGTCCCTCTCTTCCCCTCCCCCTTCCCAGATCTCCCTCTATCTTCCTGTCTCCACCTATATCCTTCCTTTGTCCCGCCCCCCTGACATCAGTCTGAAGGGTCTCGACCCGAAACGTCGCCCATTCCTTCTCTCCTGAGATGCTGACTGACCTGCTGAGTTACTCCAACATTTTGTGAATAAATACCTTCGATTTGTACCAGCATCTGCAGTTATTTTCTAATATCTCTCTCTCTCTAGAACTCAGTCGCTCGAGGTCCAGCAGCACCCCAGTAAATCTTTCCTGTTTTCATTCCATTTCCAGCTTAATAGCTGATTCACAGAGTAAAATCATTACTGCTGATTCTATGTGTAGATGAGCCAAAGCATTCTAGCAATCTCTTTGGCATTCTGACTCTTGCTACTCTTAGTTCAGCTATTTCCTCATGTCCACTAGCTGTGGTGTCATCAGGCTGAGCGAGCCAAGCGCATTAAATAGCACATTCATGCAAATAGAGGGAAAACAACAATGCTGCAACTCTGATATTCATATTGATCATTTTCTTTAGTTTTCTAAAATGATATGTTGCGATAAATAAAGATCAGAATATAAATGTACAAATGAAGTAGAAACTGAAATATCTCAACTAGACTTTTCAAAATGTCATCCAATATCACACAAACAACTTATACCACTGGTGCATAATTTGAAATGAAGTCCGAATGTGAAAATGTGGAGAGCAATGATTTTGGTAAGGCATTTGATAAAGTCCCCCATAATAGGCTGATCCAGAAAATTAAAGCGCATGAGGTTCACAGTGGCTTGGTCTTATGGATTCAAAGCTGGCTTGCTGATAGAAGATAGAGGGTTATGGTGCAAGAACTATATTCAGGCTGGAGGTCTGTAACCAATGGAGTTCTGCAGGGATCTGTGCTGGGACATCTGCTGTTTATGATATATATAAATGACTTGGACATAAATGTACATGGGTTGGTTAGTAAGTTTGCAGATGTCACCAAGATTGTTGAGGATGCAGACGGTGAGTAAGGCTGTCAAAGTATACGGCGGGATATATAGATCAACTACAGATATCGGCGGAGAAATGTCAGATGTCAGAACGTATTTTAATTGGGATGCATCACAGGTTTGTTTGGGAACTGCTTTATCCAAGACCTCAAGGAATTGCAGAGAATTGTGGGCGCAGCTCAAATCCTCACACAAACCAACCTCCCTTCCATTGACTCCATTTATACCTCGGCAAGGCCAGCAGCTTAATCAAGGACGAGTTGCACCGTGGGCACTCACTCTTCTCCCCTCTTGCAAAAGGTATAGAAGTGTGAAAACGCACACCTCCAGATTCAGGGACAGTTTCTTCAATCAAACAATTGAACAATCCTACCACAACAAGAGAGCAGTCTACCACATTGGAGACCCTTGGACTATTGATTGGATTTTACTGGCTTTATCTGGCACTAAACATTATTCCCTTATCATGTATCTGTACACTTTGATTATAACCATGTATTGTTTTTCCGCCGACTGGTTAGCACGTAACAAAATTAATTCACTCTACCTCGGTACACATGACAATAAACAAAACTGAAGATGGAAGTGTGAGGTTAAATGTAAAGGGAAAATGTACAATAAATGGCATGACCCTTAACATTGATGTACAGAGAATCTTGGAGCTCATAACTCCCAGAAAGTGGTGACACAAGTAGATAGAATAAGAAAATAACTGCAGATGCTGGTACAAATCGAAGGTATTTATTCACAAAATGCATAGTTTCGCTCAAAAACCAAACGCAGGCTCGGCGATCGTTTCGCTCAACACTTTCGCTCAGTCCGCCTTAACCAACCTGATCTCCCGGTGGCTGAGCACTTCAACTCCCTCTCCCACTTCCAGTCTGACCTTTGTCATGGGCCTCCTCCAGTGCCATAGTGAGGCCCACCGGAAATTGGAGGAACAGCACCTCATATTTCGCTTGGGCAGCTTGCAGCACAGCGGTATGAACATTGACTTCTCCAACTTTAGATAGTTCCTCTGTCCCTCTCTTCCCCTCCCCGCTTTTCAGTTCTCCCTCTATCTTCCTGTCTCCACCTATATCCTTCCTTTGTCCCGCCCCCCTGACATCAGTCTGAAGAAGGGTCTCGACCCGAAACGTCACCCATTCCTTCTCTCCTGAGATGCTGCCTGACCTGCTGAGTTGCTCCAGCATTTTGCAAGTAGATAGAGTGGTAAGCAATCATTCCTTCATTTACTGCATCAAGCCTTGCAAGGATTCTGTCTTGTTCTTCTAAATTCATTAGAAGTGACTCGGTCTGCTTAATATCTCCCACAGCAAACCAGGAATCAATGAGTAAACTGGCAAGAAACAAAAAATGAATTGTAAGAAATTGTACATGTATGAAAAGTACAAACAACCAGTAAGGAAAAATGTGGTTGCCTTACACAGAGATGGGAGCTTTATACTGTAGAATAAGGAAGTGGCAGCGAAATGAAACAATTTTGCGTCTGAATTAACAAAAGGCGCAAAAAAGCTGCGAGAAATATACAGAACAGTCTTTTGAGAATGAGGGATTGGAAGTAATAATAGTACACGAGAAGTTGATGAAACTCAAAGCTAATACATTGCAAAGATATAGTGATGTATATGCCAGAGTTTTGAAAGAGGCAATTGATCTGGCTAACATGTTCCACAACTCTTTTGATTCTGGAATTGTCTATGTATTGGTAAATGTGACTGCATTATTTAAGGAAGAAAGGAAACTGGAAACTATCACGGCCTAAGATTGGTGCTTGGGAGCCCATCTATTCATAGAGGCAATTAAAAATTTGGCTGAGGGGACCAAATATCATAAAATATCATATATGAAAGTTTGTCAATGATATAAAGGGGGATACAGAGAAGCTGCAACTCGCACTGTCCAATTTTGTTATTATAATTTTGTAATTACTATACCAATTTAGTAATACATTCTAGCAATTTCTCAATTACTGATGTCAGGCTAACTGTTCTTCAGTTTTCCATTTTCTCTCCCCTTCTTCAATACGGAAATTATATTTTCGACGAGAGTTTAGCAACATGCTCTCTCGCTGCTCCCCCTCTGTGATTTCTCCTGCCCTCCCTCTTCGACGAGAGTTTAGCAACATGCTCTCTCGCTGCTCCCCCTCTGTGATTTCTCCTGCCCTCACTCTTCGACGGAAATTATATTTCCTACCCACTGAACTTGAAAAGTAATCAGGACAGGTCATGAAAATAATAGTTGGAATGTTTTACTTTATTAGTTGAAGCGTAGAAAGTAAAAGCAGGGAAGTTATGTTAGATCTGTATACAAAACCAGTTAGTCCATGATTTGACTGCTGCATACAATTTCAACCTCTATTACTGAAACACATGAAAATTGCAGTAGGCAGTCACCTGGCTCCCTGATCCAAGTTTTCCATTCAATATGATTATGGCTAAACTCACCCAGGCTTCAGCTCCTCTGCTGTGCCAGTTTTATAGCACTCAATTTATCTACCTCTTAATAGTCTCCAGTCATCTCGCCTTCATAATCCTCAGGGGCAGAGAATTCCACATTCTCTAGCCTTTGCAATAAAGACAGACCTACACAACTCAATTTTAAACGTTTGAAACTCTGCCCCTCATTGTTTCTCTTGAAACTCAGTCCCTCATTGGATACTCTATTAGTGGAAACAACTCAATTTCTACCTGCCCACTTAAAATATTATATAGGTTTCAATAAAATTACCCCTTATACTTCAGAAGAATGCAGATGTAATTTTTTTCAGCCATTAGTCGGAACTCTTTCATCCCAAAGATTTGCCCTGTGAATCTCTTCTGGAATGGCTCCAATCTTTTCAGACTGTGGAAGGCGCAGAACAGATTTACAAGAATACCAGGGCTGGAAAATCATTAAATTATGTAGGGGTCTAGTTAGAATATATAAAATTGCCCTTAGCAGAGATGAAAAATAATTAGGGGTTTGCAAATTTAAAGCAAGTAGTAGGATTAGAAGTGAAAGAAGGGTTAGAGATCTGGAATTAAGTCCATGAAAGTGTGGTAAAACCTTCAGAACACATACCAGTAAATGCACTTGGAGACTGACAGCCTGATGCTTATAACAAGGGATTGTTTCCTCATCTCGGAACCAGGAAGGAAGTAGAGTTTCAGTCCTAATTTAACATCCCTTTAAACCTGGGGAAATTATGCAACGGTTTGCAAATCTATCAAAGTCTCTACCCAGTGGATGGTCATTTGATGAATTTAAGGATTTTTTGCTTTTTATTAGTAAACAAGAAAATCAGGTAATTTTGGCTGTTAAATCTTTGAGATGCAATTTATTTCTACAAAATGCAATTAAATTAAAATTAACAATAACAGAAAATTCTATTAACATTAATAAAAAATAATTCACCATTTATGCCCCAGAGCATTTTATCTTCAAAAACAAATTAAATATAAAATCATAGATGATAAAAACATACTGCACAAAAATAAGCACTTTTGGCCCAACTCATCCATATCAACAGCGATGCCTGTCTGTGTTAACCCTATTTGGCCATATTAGGCCCATATATCCCTTTACGCCTTTCCTTACCAAGCACCTGTCCAAACATATTTTAAACATAGTAATTGCATCTGCTTCTATCACCTCCTCTGGCAGCTCATATCAGATATTTACCACAATGTTTGGAAAAACCTACCCCTCACAACTCCTTTAAATTTTCTCATCATCTTAAAACTGCATCCTCGCATTCAAGACATCACTGCCATGGGGTAAAAAAAGATTTTGACCATCGTATTTCTGACCCATGACTATTAAAACTTCTATACCTCACTCCTCATGTTCCAGTGAAAATAAACCCAGCCGAAACAATCTCTCCTTATAATCACAGCACTCCATTGCTGACAGCATTCTGGTGAATCTCTTCCGCACACTTTCTATTACTACTTAATTCTTCCTTTTGTGTAGTGACCAGAATTGGTACATAATATTCTAAGTATGATCTAATCAATGTTTTGTATAATTGCATCATGATGCCACAACGCCTCAGCCTGCAAAAACAAGCATGCCCAATGCTTTTGTCAGTATCCGTGTTCGGGGATTAATGGTACTTGCACCTCAAGGATTCCCTATATAGGGCCCTTGCTCTGTAGGTCAAAAGGTGTGACGCACGGAATCGCTCAAGCGTTCTGGAGGACAAGCAAGCCCCCGGCATACACTCGTCTGTCCCGCTGAGTTTTGTCTACCTTCAATTTAAACCAGCATCTGCACTTCTTTCCTCCACATTTTGTCCGTTTCACTGCAAAATCTCCTCAAGGTATGTCTACTTTGAAGAAGTTCTCCTCCTCTCTCCAACGAGAGTTCAGCAACATCCTCTCTCACTGCTCCCCCTCTGTGATTCCACTATATTATTTTGTCAGGCCAAACCCTTGGCCAGCCTTTTCTCCTTAACTTCATCCAGCCTGGCTCCACTCCCTGTTTCCATTGTCTTCCAATTCCAGCATTTAAGTGAGCTGGTTTAAATCCCTCCACCACTGGTATCCATAACCTTAAATGCTTCACAGGAATATCTTTTGAAATCTAACCAGAGCCACTGCAATTGGTCTCCAGTGTTCCAAAGCAAGAAACAGGAACTGTAAAAAAAAAGAAAGCTCTTTTTCATTGCCTTAAGGAAATACACAAAGTGCTTGAGTAACTCAGCAGGTCAGGCAGCAACCCGGGAGAACATGGACAGGTGATGTTTTGTGCCTGGACCCGTCTTCAGATCAGTCTGAAGGGTTCCGAAACGTTGCCTATCCATGTTCTTCAAGGATGCTACCTGACCTGCTGAATTATTCTGGCATACGTGTCTTTCTCTGGTATAAACCAGCATCTGCAGTTCCTTGTTATTACAAGCCCCAAGGAACAGTGATTTGTGAGTTCTGCAGCTGGTATCTGGATTATCATCTGTCATCAAAAGAGCATTTTTAACTTAAATATCATCTTCACCATAAAAAGAGGTCCCAAAGAACGCTATGACAAATGGCACAAAATAACACATGGACAAATGAGTCCACCCAATCAATGAGTAAGGGTGGGGAGAATGTAGGAAAGAGGTTGCCGGGGTTATGGAGAAAATACCAGAGCTCAGAGTCAGAGATGAATTATTTACTTTGATACAAAGAATTAAAACAAAAACAGATTTATTAAAATGTTAACATTCTGCTAAATATCACTGTAAAGAGTTACAAGAGTGCTAAAACATTGAAAATAAAAATGCTGTATGTCAAATGGTGTTTTGGCCTTTATTTCCAAAAGGAAAAAGAAAAGCAGAATTTGAAACATATAAAGAATAGTGAGAACACTCAGCAGTCAAGTAGCATTACATAGAATCATAGAGGAATATCGCACCAACAGGCCCTTTGGCCCATCGTGTCTCGCCGACCATCAACAACCTAGCTATATTATTCTCATCTACAGTACTTCATTTATACTCTTTTATGCCTTGCCAATTCAAATGTTCATCCAGCCCTGTCTAATGTCTCTCTGACAATGACCAACATTGTATCCTCCATAGAGATCAGGCCCTGCAGGAAAGTCTCTCCCATTTTCATTATTTCTTGCTACCTCTAATTGCAGAAACTTGTCTTCTACAAGAATGAGGAAATGTTGTGGATTATACTGGGGTGGTGAGATTGACATGGTTCAACAGGCAATATATGCATGTTGTGGTATGTAGCACGAGGTTTGCAGCTGCACTAAGTTTATTGGGATGAAGTTAAGCAGCCTGATGTGATTAAGCACTGTAATTATGTGGTGCCTTTCATAAAGATTTTTGGTTGGGACTGAGGTGTCGCCATTACTGCCGATTTTGGCTTCACAGTCTCTGGCAGAATTCAGGCAAAAAAATGCGACAATTCAACAGCTACTGGGACAGAAGAAGGTCCTGCTGTACTGGCAACCATAGTAAATGCTTGCCTCCAGTACACTGCTAATCATCCAGAAGGCGTTGCGTGGCAACATTACGGATCAGGGGTTGTGACCTCGCCGCCCGTGCAAGAACCCTATATCAACACTCTCAAGGTCCTACCAGAATCTTTGCCAAATCAGTTAAAATATACAAAATATGCCAAAAATATATTCACAATATTTGCATATAGATATAGGTGTACATAAAAGTATAGTAAGATTGAAGCACTTCCACGATTAGGATTCACAAAATCCATTATAGTAAATACTGGAACATTTTTTCAATGTTTCAGTAGACATCAATATTCATTCTGTGTAGTTATTAATAACATTGTTAACAATAAAAAAGTTGGCTAAGTTTTGGCTGCTGCGCATAATCCTTTCCAGCACATAATGCACCAACATCCAGATTTTTAGATACTGGAGTGATTACACACTCCATGGAGTGTCTGTGGCATCCCTTAAAGACTTAAATGTAATTCTCACTAGTTCAGAAAAATTACTTACAAAAGAGTGAATAGTTTGAACGTTAGCCCAAAGCAAATCTATACCTTCAATTGTAGTATCTCATCAAATCGCCTCACTTGTGGCCTGCCATTTTGCGAAACTTTAGGGAGAAAACATTCATAAAAGATGCTTCAAATCTTTCTACCTTTTGTAAGGCTTTATTAATTCTGAGATAATGTTCTCTGTGATACACCTAAACTGGCAAGGTAAACAACAAACACTATTTTTCCCTCAGAATTGATCATGGCTCTCACTTTGGGGTTTCAATCTGAAGGATGTCACCTAAACAGAAGCCAGATACTACAACAAAAAAAATCACCAAGCAAGTGCAACTGTTCGAATCACTTTCAATGCTAAACCCATTTCCTTACAGATTGCAAGGTAGGGTTGCTTCAACTACCTTGCAACTTTGAATAAAGCAATTAATGGCAAAATTCACTCTTTCGTTAAAAATCTTTTAAATTTAGTTTAGCATGTGGCTGTGTTTCCTCCAAGATCAGGGTACTTAGGTTTCATGCCATGGATCAGTTTCACATAGCTTGCAGAATCAGTGCACACGCATACTTTATTAACCCATAACTGAATGTCCAGAACTTTTTTCCCCAAAGAAAGGTTACATGAGAAAATAAACATTTTCACAATTTCATGTCAATCATATCATGTTCCTTCCATTTGTAAGATAGTCATCCTTCACAACTGCAAATCCAGCAAGCCAGTTATCCAGAAACCATAGAAATGCCAATTCGTCAGTAATTATTACAGGCATGTTCAGAATTTGTCTTAATTATTTCTTCAGCAAGAACATTTTGTTTCGCACCTTTGTATGTTTTAAAGAAATTTCCCATCCATTTACATCTTTGTTTTTACTTTTTATTTTTGCCACCATCGTTGCACTTCTGACCACACCACCCCACAGGCAAATGAGATTGGCTGGTGGTGTATCCGCCCATTTTGAAAGATGTGCATTTTTAAAGCACGAGGGTGAAAATGCAAATTCTGCATGGTCAAAATTTTACTGCTGGCAATGAGCTTTAGTATTGAACAGAACAAAAGAAACTTGTTTTTTAAGCAGGTCTTCAGAGGCATTGATGTATTGGTTGAAAATGAAAAGCTGAAAAAGCCTACTTATATTCAAAGTTGGGCACATTAGAGTTTTAAATCTCTATGGAATCAGATGACATGGGGATTGGTGGGAAGTGGACCAAAATCTTATTAATTGGTGGAGTAATCTCAAGGGGCAATAGGTATTTCTTTATGCATATAACCAGAGCTGAGGTTCAGATCAATGCCATCACAGACAACTTACTCCAGTCTCTCCAAACTGCTCAACTACAGCCTTGGCTCAGATCATCTGCAGCCAAAACTCATATGTACATTTCTGTAATTTTGTGATCAAACTATTCTGAGGAAATGCTGACTGGCTCCAAGCTAGATATCCAAAACATTTGCTACCAGCATCTTTGCATTTCACTATACATCCCAAAACGTCCATTGACTCCTGATTATGCAACAACTCACTCATTTTAAATCCCTCTATGGACATTGCCATCCTCAACCTCCTCCAGTCCACAACTTCCAAAATAAAGCATTCCTCCAATTTTGCTGTGAAGCATCTCCAGATTTAATTATTCCACCATTCCTGCCAAGTTTTCAACTGCTAAAATTGAATATGTAGAAAGCATGATTAATAGATACATAGAGGACATGCAAATTTGTTGTATTGTTGGTGGCGAGGAGGATAGCATTACACTACAGGATGACATTGATCAGTGGCTAAAATAGATCCAAGCAAGGCGGATGCAATTTAATCTTGATAAGCGAGTGGTTGTGCTCTTTGGGAGGTCTAAGGGTAAAACACAACACCATGCTATCCAAGATGGAGCATTTCAGTTGTGGAAGAGACTGGGGAGTGTCGCTACAAGGCAAGAGATTTGAAAGGTATTGGAGGAAGATTTTGTCACCCAGCAGGCATGGGCATATGTGAATTTCAGCTGAAGCTGAGTTGCAATGCACTCCGAGCGAATGCGGGGCAGATATTCTCACAATATCCAGATGAGTATCTGAATCGCCGAGGCTACATGCTAGGTACTGATAAAATTCCATTTTTATCGGTGTATACATGATCTGTTCAGACAAAGTGGGCCAAAGGGCCCATTTCAATGTAGTATGATGCTAATACTTGATCACAGAAAAGATGTGATTGCAGTTCACGAGTATGCACCGGTGATTTACAATGACGTTGCCAGGACTGGAATACTGCAGCTGAGGGGGCAAATTGAATAAGATAGCATTGTTTATTTTGGAAGAGATGAGCCCGAGGGAAGACTTAATTGAAGTGAATAAAATAATGAGCTTGGAGCAATAAAATCTATTTCCCTTCGCAGAGGTCAAAAGCCCAGGGGCATAGATTTAAAGTAATTGGTATAAAGATTAGAAGTGAGATGAGGAATAAGAAAATAGGGTATAGTTGAGGTCTGGAACTCACTGTCAGAAAGGGTGGAACAGATAGAAATCCTCATTACATCACATGAAGCTCCAAGGTGAGGTAATAGAGGCAAGACACAGAGGCTGGCTGAAAGGGAAGACAAGTGACAGATGAAATGTAATAGATGGTGCACCTTGGTAAAAAGAATAAAGCGGAAACAATACTGATAGATGGCACAGTTTAAAAGGTTGTGCAGTAATAGAGAAACTTAATTGTATACACATATAGATGCTTGAAAGTGGCAGATGTTAAGAGAGCAGTTGGTAAATAAAGCAGTTTGGGGATACTTCGCCATTGGAAACTCCATCAAAATCTTCAAATAGCCCTTGCTTTTCCTCTCTCTCCATCCCCTCCCCAGTTCTCCCACCAGTCTTACTGTCTCTGACCACATTCTATCTCTGTCCCACCCACATCAGTCTGAAGAAGGGTCTCGACCCGAAAAGTCACCCATTCCTTCTCTCCAGAGATGCTGCCTGTCCCGCTGAGTTACTCCAGCAGGCTGTGTTTACCTTCCATTTAAACCAGCAGTTCTTTCCTACACACTGGCACCTTGCATACTGGAAATCATAAATATAGACAGACTTCAAAACTAGGGAAGTTATGCTGAATTCATATAAATATCAGTTAGGCCACACCTGGAGTACTGTGTGCAGTTTTGGTCTCCAAATTTGAGGAAGGATATTCATTTGGATAGTAGTAACAGGATTGTTCCGAGTCAGCATGGATTTACGAAGGGGAAATCATGCTTGACTAATCTTCTGGAATTCTTTGAGGATGTAACCAGGAAAATTGACAGGGGAGAGCCGGTGGATGTGGTGTACCTCGACTTTCAGAAAGCCTTTGACAAGGTTCCACATAGAAGATTAGAGGGCAAAATTAGAGCACATGGTATTGGAGGTAGGGTACTGACATGGATAGAAAATTGGTTGACAGACAGAAAGCAAAGAGTGGGGATAAATGGGTCCCTTTCAGAATGGCAGGCAGTAACTAGTGGGGTACCGCAAGGCTCGGTGCTGGGACCGCAGCTATTTACAATATACATTAATGACTTGGATGAAGGGATTAAAAGTACCATTAGCAAATTTGCAGATGATACAAAGCTGGGTGGTAGTGTGAACTGTGAGGAAGATGCTATGAGGTTGCAGGGTGACTTGGACAGGTTGTGTGAGTGGGCGGATGCATGGCAGATGCAGTTTAATGTGGATAAGTGTGAGGTTATCCACTTTGGTGGTAAGAATAGGAAGGCAGAGTATTATCTGAATGGTGTCAAGTTAGGAACAGGGGACGTACAACAAGATCAGGATGTCCTAGTGCATCAGTCGCTGAAAGGAAGCATGCAGGTACAGCAGGCAGTGAAGAAAGCCAGTGGAATGTTGGCCTTCATAACAAGAGGAGTTGAGTATAGGAGCAAAGAGGTCCTTCTGCAGTTGTACAGGGCTCTAGTGAGACCGCACCTGGAGTACTGTGTGCAGTTTTGGTCTCCAAATTTGAGGAAGGATATTCTTGCTATTGAGGGCGTGCAGCGTAGGTTTACTAGGTTAATTCCCGGAATGGCGGGACTATCATATGTTGAAAGACTGGAGCGACTAGGCTTGTATACACTGGAATTTAGAAGGATGAGAGGAGATCTTATCGAAACGTATAAGATTATTAAGGGGTTGGACACGTTAGAGGCAGGAAACATGTTCCCAATGTTGGGGGAGTCCAGAACAAGGGGCCACAGTTTAAGAATAAGGGGTAGTCCATTTAGAACTGAGACGAGGAAAAACTTTCAGTCAGAGAGTTGTGAATCTGTGGAATTCTCTGCCTCAGAAGGCAGTGGAGGCCAATTCTCTGAATGCATTCAAGAGAGAGCAGGATAGAGCTCTTAAAGATAGTGGAGTCAGGGGGTATGGGGAGAAGGCAGGAACGGGGTACTGATTGAGAATGATTAGCCATGATCACATTGAATGGCCTCCCCCTGTACCTATTGTTTATTGTCTAAATGAAGTATTGCACCAATTTCTATTCTGCTAATTTTAGGAAGGAAGTGAAAGTCCTAGACAGGGTTCAGAAAAGTTACTCAAATGTTTATAAGGATGAGGGATTTCAGCAACATTGTTAGAATGAAGATGCTGGAACTGTTCTCCTTCGACTCGGAGGTGGGGAGAAGATCTAAACAAGAGTTAATCAATGATAAGGTAGATAGAGGGAAGATATTCCCATTAACCGATGATTTAAAGGCCTTAAAATACACAGAGTTAAAAAAAACTCTGTTTTATAATCTGTAATTCACTGCATGTACAGTTGGTTGAAAGAGAACCAAATTAGAAATTTCAAAATAAATTGAAAAGGCACTTGAGATAATAATGTGCAAGCCATGGAAAAAAGCATTTTAGAATAGGACTGTTCTTCCAGAAGCCACCATAAAACATGAATTGAATGGCCTCCTTCTGTGCTGCGACAAATCTCTGATATTTCCTTGGTCAGAAGGAATCCTAGCATTGCTTCAATGCTGGGACAGCTGTGCCCATTAAAAGAATCAGAACGTCACCATTTCCCTAGAATGGATCTGGAAATACCATCTTCACAATCAAAACAGGTCATAAGGACAAAATTATATTTGACAAGAATGCGAGATAATTAAATTTACAAAGCATGAAATTAGTTTCCATTCTGCTCAAAGTATCCTTTTCAGCACAGTATATTTATTTAATTACAAATAGTAGTAATCCACTATCATTTGGATGATTTTTTATTTTAGAAATGAGCCTGGCCAGTATTTTTTAAACAGGAAGTTCCATATTTTGTGGCAATTTTTCATTTCCATTTGAAAAGCGAAGAAAGGACTGCAGGATTAGTAAATGAGAGGATGGAATCAAAAACAGATATTTAATTGAAAGCATGTACCCCAAGTTTCTCTGTTCCTCCACACTATCTAAACCTGAAACCATCTAAACCTAAACTGAATAAAACATGACAATTTTACAATACGTTCTGGAAACAATAACCACATATATTTGAAGGACAGAGAACGCTACATAGCTGATCAAACGAAGATGAGAATAGACAACCTATGCAACAATATTTGAATGTTAATGAACAAAAAAAGCGTTGAGTAATGTTATCTTTTCCAACTATAACGGCTAATTAGGAGCCAGAAGACATAATTTACACTTGACTAATGACTACACATTAAGAAAATCATTTACGATTTCTACTTTATTGTCTGATATGCCTGCCAATTGACATGATAAAGGTGAACTCTCTTCTGCAATTTCAGGAAATAGCCAATTCATACAAATATGCCAATTTAGGGCTTTTTAAAAAAAAGTGAGAC
Source organism: Rhinoraja longicauda (assembly GCF_053455715.1). Lineage (NCBI taxonomy): Eukaryota > Metazoa > Chordata > Chondrichthyes > Rajiformes > Arhynchobatidae > Rhinoraja > Rhinoraja longicauda. The sequence continues at coordinate 16,159,030 of NC_135978.1, forward strand.
ACTGCTAGCCTTTCCTGCTAATGCCACTCAGAAAGAGAGATATAATATTTCTTTAATGCATACATATCTGAAGACTGGTCAAAATTAGCAAACAATTTTCTTAAATGGCTGCTTAAAGGACACCTTATATTGCAATGAACATGAAAGACTTTAAGTCATGGAGTGATACAGTGTGGAAACAGGCCCTTCAGCCCAACTTGCCACACGTGTATCAACTACACTAGTCCCACCTGCCCGCATTTGGTCCATATCCCTCCAAACCTATCCTATTCATGTACCCGTCTAACCTGCTTCTCAAACTTAGTTCAATTTCATTTCAAATTGACAGTTGTTCCTTGTGGTGAATAGTAATATCCTTTAATATTACCGTGTAAACATTGCATTACATAATCCTTGAAGAAATGTTTTCTCCAAAATTCTTGCAGAATGTCAAAAGAAAATGATTTTTTGACTCACTGGGGGCAGATTTCCGCATGCTTTCTAAACCTTATGAATTGCACTTTGTGACTGTCTATTTGTGATTAATCTTTGGTAAATGAACTTGGCACACAGTATCTAAAGATTACAGATTCAAGTGCCGCTTCATATCTTGACATAGATAATGAGTATTCTTATGCATTACAGCAGGAACACGTTGTTATCCAAATTATATCCTTTCAGGCAACATGGTCAACTGAGATTCTGTTGCCTTGGTTATTCAACTACCATCCTTAAGCAGAACTTCAACCTTGCTACTTTTAGTTCTCCTACTTATAGTTTATGCAAATGGACTACAAAACTTGATTGTTAAACATCATATTTCACAATAACCCACTGATTTGGAATTGCTTTTAGATATCTGAACATCCAATAATAGGGATTACATGAAGGTCCATAGTTGAATAAAGATTAAAAAGAAAAGTGACATTTCTCTGGGAAACAAATAATCCGAGTCAATCCCAATATACAGCTGCTAATGAGATTATTTGGATTGAATTTTAGTTCGGAGCCATCTCCTGAATTGCCACTGTCTTTGATCAAAGTTTCATCATACGAAAAAAAATCGTGAAGCACAATTGCACAAAACTGCAATGGAACTTGCGGTAGAGTTGCTGCCTTACAGTGCTTACAGCGCCGGAGACCAGGGTTTGATCCCGACTACGGGTGCTTGTGTGTACGGAGTTTTTACGTTCTCCCCGTGACCGTGTAGGTTTTCTCCGAGATCTTAGGTTTCCTCCCACACTCCAAAGGCGTACAAGTATGTAGATTAACTCGATTGGTATAATTGTAAATTGTCCCTAGTGTGTGTAGGATAGTGTTAATGTGCGGAGATCACTGGTCGACGCTGACTCGGTGGGCCAAAGGGCCCGTTTTCGTGCTGTATCTCTAAACTAACAACTAAACTAACTGCCAACCATGACCCAAGCATTTATGAAGAAACCAGGTCTATACTTGGGCAGGCCAACCAAACAGATCTTGAAAGGATCTCTAAAGGAAATTATCCTCCCTACGTGTTTTTTAGCCACAAGTCATTCAAATAAATGTACATATCTGGAGATAAATTAATTCACTTGGCCATGACATTTTAAAAGAAAACTCAATACATGCTATTAATATATCCACAAGTTCAAATACCTAAAATATTCTTGCTAGATAATTTTCCAAAATTACAAAAGTTCTTCCCAAAACTAAAAATGCATTCATTGTGCCCGTTTATTTGTTACAACATGGGAGGCCATTCTGCGCATCAGGTCCATCCTCTCGCTCCTTATTTTCCCTGTAGACACATCCACTGAGGGATAACTTAGAGCAGCCAATTAACCTACTTGTGGATCTTTAGGATGTGGGAGGAAAGCAGAGAACCTAACATAAACACCTGGTCATGTGGAGAACAAGCAAACTCCCAAGAACGGAATCAAACTCGAGAGCTGGTGTTTGAGGCTCCACAACTTGTGTTAACTACTATTCCAGTGTACTGCTCTTCAATGCGCTGAAGGTCACCAAGCCTCTATTTCTCCCAACTAGCTATGTTAAAAGCAAAACCTCACTTGGCGCCACAGAGTTGAGAAATTATTTCTTTATGCAAGGTCAGAAGACAGATGAGGGGAGGTAAATGTTTACCTACTGATGAAATTCAGGTTAAATGAGATAACAAAATGTTCATTATTTCTTATTTATCTTTCTGGATGTGCATGTCATTGAAAAAGCTGGTATTTATTACTTACCTCTAACTGTCTGTAAAAGGTGGTAGCAAGCTACTTTCTTTAAACTATGAGGTCTATAAGTGGAAGAACCATAGTGGAAGAACCCCCGCCTAAGTATACCTCAAGCATTTGAGATAATGCTTGTTTTGTGCTTTCATAGGCTAAATGCGTGTAGGGAAAGTAGGAAGTGCTAATAAGTGTGACGAGTGTTATAGCCTTAGACCTTATAACTTAGGCAAAAAGTTGTTCCATCATAACTCAATTTCAACTGCACTAAATGTGACATAAATTAATGAAATAAAATGAATGAATGAAATCCTGTTCTAATTACTTACATCCTTGTGCAAATTACTTGAAGCAACTACATTCTTGGATATAACAAGTTAATATAAATGCCACAAATCTACCTTTTATTCATTATCATCACACAATAAAGTCTTTTTTACATTACATGCCTACCATGGATCTTTATCCAATATTTGACATGGAATCAGATTCTGACAGTTCAAGAAAATTTTCATCTTGATGCCACAGCTGATGACCTTTTCTTTCAGTCTCTCCTTGATAATTGACCACAAATTCTCAATCGGATTCAGGTCAGGCAAGTTACCAGGCTAGTCCAAGACCCGCATTCCCTTCTGCTGGAAATATTGAGTCACCATCTTTGAGGTCTTGCTGAAATATCTCAGATCCATTTGGAATAGTCTTAGCCATCTAACACCATTCTTTTCTGCAATACATTGATATATTACAACATTCTATCAACTGGGTACAGCAGACAAACATGGTGGCAGCTGAAACAACCCCTGAACATTATTTAATCAGGTCAAACTGGTCGATGTGGCATTTTCTCACTGTTGACATATTGACTATATTGGCCCCGAACTAGGAAGTGGCTGTCGACACTGGATAACTCCTTTAGTCCTCACATGTGCAATCTTTATATTTTAAAGCCCACTATTACTGTTTCTTCATCGCACTAGTTAGGTGTTTCTTTTTTCCCCACAGGTCTTCTGTCCATATGACCATCTTCAGTGAGGTGTCAGTACACAGTGCTGGACCTTTTTGAGACTCCTGCTGCCTCAAAATCTTTCTTCAGGGCATCACTTGTCTTTCATTGATCATTATTAGTTTCCCAAATCAGCAAGGCCTCATCTCTCAGAGTCGTCTTCCTTTTGCAGTCAAGCCGGCCCAATCTCTAGGGCAATAGTGATTTTGTTTCCGATCCTTGCTTGAAGCTTGGCTTATCATTACCAACTTTGCGATCTCTTGCTGTGACTTTGAGCAATGTTAATGCAAGGTTATGATCTTTGTTTGCCTCCTTGGAGTGATATCCATTTTGTGAATTGCTTGATATCCAGTTTATGCATTGCTCGAGTTCTTCTTAAATGATAATAAAACACTGGGCAGTCGCAATTTATTTTGGATGTTATCAGATATAAATATAAGCACAAATGATGGACATAGAAACTAATCATTTGAAACAATAGCAAAATCAGTTCATGATTCAATTAATTTGCTCAAAAATGTTCAGTTCCTCATGAGTGGCACCTCATTTAATGACCTAAATCTCTGCACAAGATAAGTTTTCAGAGAGGATATCTGACCTGTAGGTATAAACAGTAGTCATCTCAACATAGCTTATTTTTCTCTCAGCATTTAACCAGTATGTAGAGATTCTCACTCATGGAGGAGACTACCATAGCTACATCTTGCCAGGAGTTGTTTCGTGGGCCTCATTCATTTTCTGGTCTCCCAATACGAAGGACTTTCTCCCATCATAGTTCTCATTGATCCAGATTTCAATGACGAGAGATTATAGGAGATGCCAAGTTTTCCTCTGATTTTTGTATGCAGGCACCCTAAAGCCATGTCATCTAGGAATGCGTCAAGAAACGCAAGTTGAAAAAACATTCTGTATTTACTTTTCATCCAAATTTTATGACAGTGAATTATCTGTTTCACAGATTTTTAGGCAACGAATTATGAATTCTGAGGGGGCAAATTTCCATTGTCTGGAATGCAACAGTCGGCTATACTCTGTGGCAACCAAAGTATAAATTGTTGCTGTGCAGCTGGCAAGAAAAGTGGGCCTTCAAAGGGAATGTTCTACTGAATGTTACACAACAAAGTGGAGTATGCTAAATTAGGCAAGGTCCTGTGGGGAAACATGCAGGTTCTGTGTCAGTGCTTGCTTCCAGAGGGAAACCAACATAATGTCATATCAATTTGATTTTGGCCAATTTCACAATCTTTTACAGGGATACAGAATGAGCATTTGCACTAAGCACAGCCATATTTTAACACAGCAATGTCTAGGCAAGTATTATTACTGACAATTTCCCACAACGATACATGTCAAATGAAGGAAAGATGGAATCAAGGCCTTTTGTACTTTTACCATCTCCTTTTATTTCCTGTTATTCAACACATTTGATTAAACCCAGACAGAAAACATTTCAAAACAGGGGCAGAATTGATATCAAAACAAGGAACTGCAGATTCTGGTTTATGAAAATAAAGAAATTAAGTGCTAGAGTAACTCAGTGAGTCAGGCATCATCTCTGGAGAACATGGGTAGAGTTGATATGCTGTCATGATTTTTGAAGGATAGCCATACAGTTTTTGCTGCGTCTGTTCATGGTGTGTATAACACTACGACATGCAAATCAATGACTTTTGTCCCCCTGGAAGCAGATATTTTAAAAATAGGCACAGCAATGATTGGGATAGCATTGTTCAATGTTTTACTGCATTGGGGGATGACCTAAATTAATGATGTAAACTATTAATTCGTAAAAGATTTCAATTAAGCAACAAGTTTTTTAAAAATCACAGTAGAATTGTCAAGCAATAAATTATAGAAATGATCAATACGTTTATTTTACCTGCAGGATATCCTATGATCTTTGAAGCAATCCAATTGTACAATACATAAGGCCTAGGCAGATGTCACAAAAGCCTTGTTTAAAAAATCTACAACCCCAAATACAGTTAGAGATGTGAAGGCAAAGGAAAATGGCAGAGTGCGTAAAATTTCAAAGATTTTATTTACTAACTGGTAGCAATTTAAAGGAAGATTCTCAACAAGTTGAATTAAAGATTTGAAACTGTCCGTATCACAATTTGCCTTTGTTGAAAAATGAGTTGCACATTAGTTGACTTTTCCAGAAGGGAAATATCTTAATATTAAGGCAAAGGACAACTCTGGCATCACAAGACTTAAAAAAAAATGTCAACCATTTATTAGGTGTTTTCCAAAATATTTTTGTTCTGCACGTATCCATTTCAGAAGCATATAATAGTTGCGATTTGATGGACATATAAAAAGTTCTTAAATATCTCACCAAATACTGATTCTGTGGCTCCTTTGAAGATTAGAAGCAAAAAGTAAAAGTACTACAATTATTGAGGCCAGATGATGATCACAATTATCGTAAACTCTCCAAACACAATGTGTCCCAGTTCTTGTAGCTGCTCAAAATATTGTTATCGCACAACAAAATTCAGAGTATACTGCTGGGTTGGAAGGTTACTAAGCTAAGGCTATTGTTGAGTTTCAAAAGCTACAAGATCCAATTGTGATAGTTGATTTCTGCACAAATCCAAGAATGTGAGGGCTTTATAATTTGTCGGCAATTTAAAAGATTAAAACTGAAATAGTAATCCAATTATCAAACTATTTCTCGCAGTCAATAAATGAGATCTTTGACTTTTAAAATGAAATTTCATCCTTAGAAACAAACAAAACATGCTCACTCAAATTATACCGATCCAATAAACATGCTCGGTATTGAATTTGTTTCCAATTTCAGCCAAAATAACATTAACATTCTCAAAACAATGTGATGCTGCTAGACTAGGCAGCATTGCAATTAATCATGCTATCGGAGTATTAATTGAAATCTTGAGAATGCATACCCAAATATCATGGCACTTTGCTCATTTGAAATGTGGATTAAGATGACAATTAAAAACAATAAAGCTATGAATTGTCACTACAAAATCTACCCTCTATTCCTGCAGTCTCCAAACAGATTCTATGAATTACCATCAAGAGGCCCAACTATTGGGGACAAGCAAAAATGAAGTGAACTTCTCTGATGGCACATGTACATCAAGCACAGATTAAAATAATATCTGATATACCTCTGCCTTAGATGCAGGTAGAACCGTTTCCTTCCAACCCAGGAACAAATTTACAGTAAATTTGCCCTACAATCTTCTAGACATTCTCATCCAACTAGTCCAAGTTACCCTTTTTAGAGAAGGCAAGAGACTATTCACAAATGTTCATAACTTAAAGGATTGATGGGAACGAGAGAGTGAAGGAGACCAAGTTTACATTCTGCTCTTTAAGAGGGCGGCATGGTGGCGGAGCGGTAGAGTTGCTGCCATACAGCGCCAAGGACCCAGGTTCGATCCTGACTACGGGTGCCGTCTGTATGGAATTTGTACGTTTGCCCCGTGATCTGGCGTGGGTTTTCTTTGGGATTTCCAGTTTTCTTCCACACTCAAAAGACGTACAGGTGTGTAGGTTAATTGGCTTGGTATAATTGTAAATTATCTCTGGTGTGTGTCGGTTAGTATTAATGTGCGAGGAATTGGTGGTCGGTGCAGCCAAAGGGCCTGTTTCCCTGCTGTATCTCTAAACTAAACTAAAGTCACCAACAGCCATGACATCCATTGGTTCCACGGTCCAACATCGAAGCCCCCACTTGACAGAGCCATGTACGAGTGAATTCATCATCGACATATAGTCAATACAGACATACAGAGACCTCTTTAATTGACAGTTTTCTAGGCAAGAATCTTTTGCGAGCCAGTTGTGCTGCCACATGTGACCAAAAGGTTGAAAAAGTCATACTTCAACTCAAGAGATAACTAGATCTTCAGAACTAATGACAAGTTGTTCAAACAATATCAGTTATATTCCAGAAACAAGGTTACCCTAAAGCAAGTACTTGAGGTGCAGCACACAAGGTTGAGCCTTGTACTCAACACCAACAAGATAAAAGTCCTCTCCCAACTCCCCCTGCTGCACGACATTACCCTTCAACAAGGCAGCTCAGTGGCGCAGCTGGTAGACTTCCTGCCTCATTACACCAGATATCTGTGGTCAATCCTGACCTTGGGTGACTTCTGAGTGGTTTGCACATTCTCCCTGTAACAGCATGGGTTTCCTCTGGGTGCTCGTTTCATTCCCTCTTCCCAAAGACGTGCGGGTTTGTATGTTCATTGGCCTCTAAATTCCCCTAGTGTGTAGGGAGTGGATGCAAAAGTGGAACAACATAGAACTAGTGTACAGGTGATTGATGTTGGTGTTGACTTGGTGGACTGAAGGGCCTGTTTCCACGCTGCATCTCTAAATGAACCCAAAGCGATTGAGAAATTTAAGGCCATGCAATTGCGTACAAAGAGATAGCGCAAGGTGATGGAAGCAGACAATTTCACAATACCCATTCCATTAGCCAACACCTCCCCCATCTGTAGAAAAGTCTGCAATTCACACATTAGCCTCAATCACCACAAACCCCACAAAACCAGAGTGGAAGCATAATCAAACCTTAGGAACTTTAATAGAATTTTTTTTTAAAAATTGTCCAAAATTAGTCAAATGAAACTGCAAACATTTCTAAAGCCAGTTCTTCTCCCACCCCCAACATTAGTGTACTATCCCTACTTAGAAAAGTGACCACTTAAAAATGGTTGAGGGGAATAAAAGAAACGCTGCTGAATTATAGGCCACCCAGTTTTACAGAATGGCAACATGCATCAAAGCAACAAGAAATACATTACATTACCTATTTCTGACAGCTGGAAGAGCAATAAGTAATCTTCAAAAGCAAAATCAAGTTAATGGATCTAACCATTTATCCGAGTTGCCCCAAGGACAAGGATAACAAAAACAAAACCCTAGTTGGACCATCTGTTACAGGATCAAATGCATTACAGGAGACTCTTGATATAGTAGCAAACAGATATTAAAGGTTTTGTGACATTGGAATTGCTTCATTTTCTTCTCTGGATCCAATCACTCTACACTAACCAATTTCCTTTGCAATGCAAGGCTCTTCTCTGGTCAGAGAATTCAGCAAATCTTGGACATCAGTGCACATGCTGATCAACATGAAGTTTGAGATTTAAGGTCATTGAGAGATATAGCATGGAAACAGGCCCTTCAAGCCACAGAAGATGGACACAAAATGCTGGAGTAACTCAGCAGGACAGGCAGCATCTCTAGATAGAAAAATGGGTGACATTTTGGGTTGAGACCCTTCTTAGACCGAGTCTGTACTGATCATTGACCACCCATTTACATTAAGCCTAAATTGATCCCATTATATTTTTCCCAGATTTCCATTAATTCTCCGCAGATTCTCTTTGATACCTGGTCAAACCCTACAGATTTCAATGGGGATTTTAGAACTGCTGATGAAAAGCAAAGTGTGGGCAATTTTTTTGAAACAGAAACAAATAAAATAAAATTTAAGTCTTATTACCTCTGATAATTTAATTTCAACTTTAATAATTTTTAGCAACTTTAATACTTAAAGCCTTCAGCAGCTTTGATAGAAACAATAACTCCAGTTTAGCCTTCTGGATACATAATTTAAGGCCTTGTCATTGCCAAAAAACCATGCTATCCAACTTGAATCTACAAAGGGAAAAATAATTTAGGCCTGTACCTCCTGTTCTGAGGATTTGGGGGTTGGGGTAAAAGTAGGGAGAGCACTGGGACTGCAATCAGCAATTCCATACAGTTAAAAAACGTATTGGAGTAACCAAGCGAATCAGGCAACATCTCTGGAGAACATGGGTAGGTGACGTTGAGTCAGTTTGGCATGACATTATGTATAGCGTGGATACTGTGGGTTGAGAGGCCAGTTCCTGTGCTGTACTGTTCTATGACTCAAAAAGACTCGCCATCTGTGCTTCCATATAATGTGTCTGCGGACACCAACTAACGATTAAATTTTGGGAGCCCAAAATGAGATCCTACACTTGATACTGCTCACACCCTAGATTGAACCTTTCATTTCTATCTGTATAAATAACTCTGCATTTTCTAATTCGTCTGGTTCCATACTTTTGATTTTTTAAACTTCAGAATTTTTTTTAATTTTAAATTTTAAAAATATATATTTGTTTTTTAAAACTCCAGAGATGCTGCCCAACCGGCTGATTCACTCCGATATGGTGCCTTTTTTTGTAAAGCAGCATCTGCAGTTCCTCATTTTAAATTCCATACAGCTGGCAGGATTCAATGAGATCCAGCCAGATGGTCTTTAAACGGCCACATATCTGACAGAACAAAAAACTTTTCAAAACAAAAGATTTGTTTTTCAATTTTTTTTATTTATTCATAGCAGCTTGGCTGTAAGAAGTAATCCAGCACATTACTGCATGCCAGAAGTAACTGATCCAAATGGCAAAATTGTGCTTGGAGGAATATCAATCCAGTTTTTGAACCCTATACATAGGATATTAGTCCAGCTAGTAGCTGTTCAGTCCAATGTACCTGCAGTAAACAATCTAATTAGATCACTATAGCACTTGTTTTATTGCCAGTGGGCAATTTTTTCCATAATAACAAATATTTAGTCTTAAATTCATTGCAAACCTTTGTCTTTTTCACATATTCTAATACTCTACTTAGCTCATTTTCAATAAAGGTATAATGTAATTAATAAATCAAATTATAGTAAGCACAAAATACAAATATCTCTAAATAGGGTATGCCTACATTTCTTCAAATCTGCAGTTCAAGAATAATACTTTTATGAATTACTCCTAACCATGTATGCTAATTTGCCTTTAGAAACATAGAAAATAGGTGCAGGAGTAGGCTATTCGGCCCTTCGAGCCTGCACCGCCATTCAATATGATCATCCAACTCAGTATCCCGTACCTGCCTTCTCTCCATACCCCCGATCCCTTTAGCCACAAGGGCCACATCTAACTCCCTCTTAAATATAGCCAATGAACTGGCCTAAACTACCTTCTGTGGCAGAGAATTCCACAGATTCACCACTCTGTGTGAAAAAAACTTTCTCATCTCGGTCCTAAAAGACTTCCCCCTTATCCTTAAACTGTGACCCCTTGTTCTGGACTTCCCCAACATCGGGAACAATCTTCCTGCATCTAGCCTGTCCAACCCCTTAAGAATGTTGTAAGTTTCTATACGATCCCCCCTCAATCTTCTAAATTCCAGCGAATACAAGCCGAGTCTATCTTCTGAAGCCGAAGTGAACCTTCTCTGTACTCCCTCTATGGCAAGAATGTCTTTCCTCAGATTAGGAGACCAAAACTGTACGCAATACTCCAGGTGTGGTCTCACCAATGCCCTGTACTACTGCAGCAGAACCTCCCTGCTCCTATACTCAAATCCCCTCACTGCACCTGCATGCCTACTTTCAATGACTGGTGTACCACGACACCCAGGTCTCGTTGCATCTCCCCTTCTCCTAATCAGCCACCATTCAGATAATAGTCTGCTTTCCTGTTCTTGCCACCAAAGTGGATAACCTCACATTTATCCACATTATACTGCATCTGCCATGCATTTGCCCACTCACCTAACCTATCCAAGTCACGTTGCAGCCTCCTAGCATCCTCCTCACAGCTAACACTGCCCCCCAGCTTCATGTCATCCGCAAACTTGGAGATGTTGCATTCAATTCCCTCGTCCAAATCATTAATATATATTGTAAATAGCTGGGGTCCCAGAACTGAGCCTTGCGGTACCCCACTAGTCACTGCCTGCCATTCTGAAAAGGACCCGTTTATTCCTACTCTTTGCTTCCTGTCGGCCAGCCAGTTCTCTATCCACATCAATACTGAACCCACAATACCGTGTGCTTTAAGTTTGCATACTAATCTCTTATGTGGGACCTTGTCGAAAGCCTTCTGGAAGTCCAGATATAACACATCCACTGGTTCTCCCTTATCCACTCTGCTAGTTACATCCTCGAAAAATTCTAAAAGATTCGTCAGCCATGATTTACCTTTCATAAATCCATGCTGACTTTGTGCAATGATTTCACCACTTTCCAAATGTGCTACTATCCCATCTTTAATAACTGACTCTAGCATTTTCCCCACTACCGATGTTAGACTAACTGGTCTGTAATTCCCCGTTTTCTCTCTCCCTCCCTTTTTGAAAAGTGGGGTCACATTAGCTACCCTCCAATCCTCAGGAACTATTCCAGAATCTAAAGAGTTTTGAAAAATTATCACTAATGCATCCACTATTTCTGGGGCTACCTCCTTAAGCACTCTGGGATGCAGCCTATCTGGCCCTGGGGATTTATCGGCCTTTAATCCATTCAATTTACCTAACACCACTTCCCGACTAACCTGGATTTCACTCAGTTCCTCCATCTCAGGAACCTCCGTAGTCAGGATCGAACCTGAGTCTCCGGCGCTGCATTCGCTGTAAGGCAGCAACTCTACCGCTGCGCCACCGTGCCGCCCTTGCCGTGTTAACGTAACTTACAAGAAAATTTCCACCACCGGGGCGAAACCAGGACCGCCATCATCGGTCGTTCATTCGTGGGTAGTGGACAAGGCCCCAGTCTTTTGCAGTCAGGCTGTAAGTGGGTGTTAAGTGGTGATTGGAGAGGGGTGGGTGGGGAAGGGTTCAGTCTTTTCAAACTGGAGTTAGGCAGTGAGTAGGTGTGAAGTGTTGGTTGGGAAGGGGGGGGGGGGGGGGGGGAAGGGCTACCAGGGTTAAGTTTCTGTTTCTCAAACCTGCAGTAGAACTTGTTCAGGTCATTGGACAGCTGACAATAGTCCAAGGAGCAGGGGGTTTTCCTCTTGTAGCTTGTGAGTTCTTGCAAGCCCTTCCAAACTGAAGTGTCATTAGCTGAGAACTTGCTCCTCAACTTCTCAGACTACCTTTCCTTGGCAGCTCTGATTCCCCTTCTCAGCTTGTACTTGGCCTGCCTGTAGAGGTCTGTATCCCCGCTCCTGTAGGATCTACCCCTGCAAGCGTCAAAATGCCTAAAGTCTAGTCAACGCCATATAAAAAACGGAACCATTTGGTGAGTGTGTACGGGAGTGATATATTCTCTACAGCCAATTGTGTGCTGTTTTGCAAAGCATGTGAGAAAGCAGTGAATCAGAAGAAATATGTCTCCCAGCATGTACAGACAGCTAAACACATTTTAAACCATATTTTGGTGGTGGAAATACATGCCTTTTTTTTGTCAATAAATGCCTTTTTCATGCCTTTTTTGTAATTTTATTATGCCTATTTGCCTGCCTATTTCAGAGATTTTTAGTGCCTAAACATCCTGGCTCTACTTATGAGTTAGAAGTAGAACATTCACATCACAAAGCAGGAACTTCCAACCAAATGCTAGGTAATGACCAATAACAATGGAGAATGCTATAGGGAGGTGATGGGGGCAGTGTTCTCCATTGACGAGGAACTCAACTGGACCAGCCATAAATAACATGGCTACAAGAACAGAACGGGGGCTGGGTCTCCTGCAGTGAGACACCTCCTGACACCTCAAAGTTTTTCCACCCTCTACAAGACACGTGAGCAAATTGATGAAATATTTTCAACTTGGCTGAACTTTCAGAAACGAGTTGTTCAACACCATTAAGAGCAAAGCAGATAAAATTACAAAAAAGGCACGAAAAAGGCATTTATTGACAAAAAAAGGCATAAAAAGGCATGTATTTCCACCACTAAAATATGGTTTAAAATGTGTTTAGCTGTCTGTACATGCAACAGTCTTTCCAGGTGAGACAGAGGTTCACCTGCACCTCCTCCAACCTCATCTATTGCATCCGTTGCTCTAGATGTCAACTTCTTTATAACAGCGAAACCAAACGCAGGCTCGGCGATCGTTTTGCTCAACACCTTCGCTCAGTCCACCTTAACCAACATGATCTCCCGGTGGCTGAGCACTTCAACTCCCCCTCCCACTCCCAATCTGACCTTTCTGTCATGGCCCTCCTCCAGTGCCATAGTGAGGCCCACTGGAAATTGGAGGAACAGCACCTCATATTCCGCTTGGGCAGCTTGCAGCCCAGCAGTATGAACATTGACTTCTACAACTTTAGATAGTTCCTCTGTCCCTCCCTTCCCCTCCCCTTCCCAGTTCTCCCTCTATCTGCCTGTCTCCACCTATATCCTTCCTTTGTCCCGCCCCTGACATCAGTCTGAAGGGCCGCGACCCGAAACGTCACCCATTCCTTCTCTCCTGAGATGCTGCCTGACCTGCTGAGTAACTCCAGCATTTTGTGAATAAATACCTTCGATTTGTACCAGCATCTGCAGTTATTTTCTTATTACACTACCCATTCCACTCATCAATTTGCAAACTTTTTAACAAGTATGCAGTTAGCAACAATGAAACTTAAAACAAATGAGCTGACCACTAATCCTCCACAAAGTCAAATATATGAACACTTAACACCCTGATGCAAACTGAATATAATCGTAAAACACATGCTGGAAAAAAACTGGTTCATTGACTATTTCAAAAACAGTAAAGTGCCATACCATGCGATTCGAAAGGCAACTTTGGCATATTTCAGCCAGGTTTGAATAAATAAATAAATGGCTCTGGGGGGGAGGATGTAAAAAAGATAGTAAAGGGGGTGGCTCAAACATTAAGCATATAGTGGTCTGGATCTGTTAGGCCAAATGGGCGTTTGTGTTATGTTGACAAAGAATCTATAAATAAGCACTTCAAAATACACTGTTCTAACCAGAATCCAATCTTGCTTCCAGCATTCCATTATTCAAAGCATAGCACACCTTTCCAAGAACAACAAAATTGACGAATATGATGTAGTAGAGCCTCCGCAGAGCATTTTCTTGGCATGTGCACTGAACATAACAGTGAATGAATAATACTACAAAATAAATCCGCAGAAATGCTGACTTTGATAACATGGGCATCAACGGGAAATCAAGCATTTAATGCTTGTCCTCATTTCCCATTAGCAAGGCAATGATGGTGATGAAACATCTTCTCAACTATATAATCATGGTGATGGCACAGCCAAAATGCCATTTGGAGTGGAATTCCAAGATTTTGAAACAGCAACAAGACAAATATATTTCCAGGCCAGCAAATTACATATTTTGAAGTAAACTGCAGGTCACCAATTCTCCCACTTATCCTTTTTGAGGAAGTGTTTAATTTTGTAGAGTTGCTGTGCTATATATTACTTATTCTGCAAACTAGGACCATAGAAAACCAGTGGTGGAAGGAATGAATGGTGGGTTGAGTGGCACTTAAGGAAAATACTTTTTCCTAGATGGTATTAAGCTTCATGAGCTGTTGGACAGACACTCACCCAATTAACAAGGAAGAATTCTATCACATTTCTGACTTGTACTTCAGACTGTGAAAATGCTTGGAAAGTCAAAAGACCACTTACTATGGAATGCTCAACCTCTGATCTACTCTTTCTAATTGTATTGGTTCTATGAGTAGTACATTTAGAGTTCTGGTGAATGGCAGCCCCAGATTATTTAAGAAATTCAGCAGATGCAATGTCAAGGAGTGCTTGTTCAATCTCCTACAAAAGATGGCCATTGCCTGAAACATGCGTTTAGTTCTGTTACTGAATGCAAGAACACATTCAAGCCAAAAAACACATACAAGAGTCTTCAAACAATAATAAAATAAATGACCATGGTGATAATAATAATAATAATAATAATACATTTTATTTATATAGCGCTTTTCATATACTCAAAGACGCTTTACAGAGATTTTGAGAACATAGGGAAATTAATAAATAGATAAATAAGTAAATAAATAAATGAACAGAGAAAGGAGACAGTAGGTGAGGTGACCTTCAGTGGTTGAAGGCAGTACTGAACAGGTGAGACTTCAGCGATGTTTTGAATGTGCATTGGTGATGACTGAATGTTAACTGTTCGCCAAAACACCAGCAGCTTTCACAGCTCTTCTTCAGACTGCTCGTTAAATTGCAGTTTTGCAATTTTATACCCAACCAAGAGACCATATTTAACTAACTAATGAAATCCAGCACTCCCAATCTTGGTTAGGTAGAGAATGGCTGAAAAATCTAATTTTTCAGGGGGGGCGGGAGAGGGGAGGGAGGGGGGTGGGAGAGGGGAGGGAGAGGGGAGGGGGGCGGGAGAGGGGCGGGAGAGGGGCGGGAGAGGGGAGGGAGAGGGGAGGGAGAGGGGAGGGGGGCGGGAGAGGGGAGGGGGCGCGGGAGAGGGGAGGGGGGCGGGAGAGTGGAGGGGGGGCGGGAGAGGGGAGGGGGGGCGGGAGAGGGGAGGGGGGGCGGGAGAGGGGAGGGGGGGCGGGAGAGGGGAGGGGGGGCGGGAGAGGGGAGGGGGGCGGGAGAGGGGAGGGGGGGCGGGAGAGGGGAGGGGGGGCGGGAGAGGGGAGGGGGGGCGGGAGAGGGGAGGGGGGGCGGGAGAGGGGAGGGGGGGCGGGAGAGGGGAGGGGGGGCGGGAGAGGGGAGGGGGGGGCGGGAGAGGGGAGGGGGGGCGGGAGAGGGGAGGGGCGGGCGAGGGGAGGGGGCGGGCGAGGGGAGGGGGCGGGAGAGGGGAGGGGGCGGGAGAGGGGAGGGGGCGGGAGAGGGGAGGGGGCGGGAGAGGGGAGGGGGCGGGAGAGGGGAGGGGGCGGGAGAGGGGAGGGGGCGGGAGAGGGGAGGGGGCGGGAGAGGGGAGGGGGCGGGAGAGGGGAGGGGGCGGGAGAGGGGAGGGGGCGGGAGAGGGGAGGGGGCGGGAGAGGGGAGGGGGCGGGAGAGGGGAGGGGGCGGGAGAGGGGAGGGGGCGGGAGAGGGGAGGGGGCGGGAGCGGGGTGGGGGCGGGAGAGGGGAGGGGGCGGGAGAGGGGAGGGGGCGGGAGAGGGGAGGGGGCGGGAGAGGGGAGGGGGCGGGAGAGGGGAGGGGGCGGGAGAGGGGAGGGGGCGGGAGAGGGGAGGGGGCGGGAGAGGGGAGGGGGCGGGAGAGGGGGGCGGGAGAGGGGAGGGGGGCGGGAGAGGGGAGGGGGGCGGGAGAGGGGAGGGGGGCGGGAGAGGGGAGGGGGGCGGGAGAGGGGAGGGGGGCGGGAGAGGGGAGGGGGGCGGGAGAGGGGAGGGGGGCGGGAGAGGGGAGGGGGGCGGGAGAGGGGAGGGGGGCGGGAGAGGGGAGGGGGGCGGGAGAGGGGAGGGGGGCGGGAGAGGGGAGGGGGGCGGGAGAGGGGAGGGGGGCGGGAGAGGGGAGGGGGGCGGGAGAGGGGAGGGGGGCGGGAGAGGGGAGGGGGGCGGGAGAGGGGAGGGGGGCGGGAGAGGGGAGGGGGGCGGGAGAGGGGAGGGGGGCGGGAGAGGGGAGGGGGGCGGGAGAGGGGAGGGGGGCGGGAGAGGGGAGGGGGGCGGGAGAGGGGAGGGGGGCGGGAGAGGGGAGGGGGGCGGGAGAGGGGAGGGGGGCGGGAGAGGGGAGGGGGGCGGGAGAGGGGAGGGGGGCGGGAGAGGGGAGGGGGGCGGGAGAGGGGAGGGAGAGGGGAGGGGGGCGGGAGAGGGGAGGGGGGCGGGGAGGGGGGGGGGAGAGGGGAGGGGGGCGAGGGGAGGGGGGCGAGGGGAAGGGGGGCGGGAGAGGGGAAGGGGGGCGGGAGAGGGGAAGGGGGGCGGGAGAGGGGAAGGGGGGCGGGAGAGGGGAAGGGGGGCGGGAGAGGGGAAGGGGGGCGGGAGAGGGGAAGGGGGGCGGGAGAGGGGAAGGGGGGGCGGGAGAGGGGAGGGGGGGGAGGGGGGGCGGGAGAGGGGAGAGGGGAGGGAGGGCGGGAGAGGGGAGGGGGTGCGGGAGAGGGGAGGGGGTGCGGGAGAGGGGAGGGGGTGCGGGAGAGGGGAGGGAGAGGGGGCGGGAGAGGGGGCGGGAGCGGGGAGAGGGGAGGAGGGGCGGGAGCGGGGAGAGGGGAGGAGGGGCGGGAGAGGGTAGAGGGCGGGAGAGTGGAGGATGCTGCACCAATGCAGGAGGGGTTTGGGCCAGTTTATCTTAAAATTCCACCATCTTAACACAGCTCACCCACATGAACTTTATAAAGGGCATGTGAGCACATCCTGTGAAAAAACTAATAAAAGCTGACTTCCCTGTCAGTGGCATCTGCACCCATCAGATCCCAACTGTTACACCTACTCTGTTGTATCACATTGCTGGGCATGAACTTCCTCAAGGAAGCTGGCTTCAACTTGAATGGCAATAAATAACCCAGAGAAAAGTTTCATAGCTGTTCAACACTGAGGCTGTACTGGCTATCAACAAACTCAAAGAACTGGAAGGTTTATTAATATCTCCCATGTTCAAAAATATAATTACAAAAAAATTGTAAATTACATTAAAATATCAAACACAATAAAAATTTACAAAATGCAAGACATTCAAACTCTCTCTTGGCTGTAAGGATGTTCATTTAGCCACAGAGATAAATCCAGCTGTTGCATGTGGAACTTTTTTAAAAACAGAAGTTTCAGGCTACTGCGTTATCAAAGCTCCTGACAAGTAATCAAGGCCACAATTGAAGTATAACTATAATGATTACAAACAGCCAGGAAGAGGAAGCTGTTGGTTTCAAGGTTTTTTTTTCTCCCCAAACAGGAAGCAAACAAATTCAGTTAGAAAGATTTCTGACCAAAACAAAAAAGATCCACTTAAATAATAATTGATAGAATGCCGAAGGAACAATATTGCACTATCCTCATAAAAGTACACAATCAGTATCAAATAAATTCACTCAAATCACAAACTAGTTTGCTTTCTTGCATTAATCATATTGGGACGTGTTGGGGAGGCCCGCAATAGGTCAAATATCCTCTATACAATTCAAGCCAAATCTTGCCAACCTTTCTACGTTAACTGAGACGGGTACATAGAAACCCTTTATTAAAATAAACCTAACTTTCTTAGAATATTCAGATGTCAATATATTAAAGCCATTGAGAAACGAATTAACTGAAAATGTCAATGTCCTGGAGATTCATTCTTGGTTCATCTTGGCAGAAAAGCCAGCAGATTATACACACATCAATTATGGTGGATTTCAGGGCAGCCCACAAGCTCTGGACATTACATCCTACGATGGTTGGAGCAGACAGGTTGCTTTTAATGACGCCATTGAGAAGAGAAATCTTTGATTTTCTTGCATCAACATTTATACAGTTAGAGTTATACAGTATGGAAACAGGCCCTTCGGCCAAACTTGCCCACACCAATCAACTTGTCCCAGCTGCATTAGTCCCACCTGCCCACATTTGGTCCATATCCCACCAAACCTGTCCCATCCATGTACCTGATTAACTGTTTCTTAAACGTTGGGATAGTTTGTGCCTCAATACCTCCTGGCAGCTTGACCCATACACCCACCACCCTTTGTGCGAAAAAGTTACCCCTCAGATTCCAATTAAATATTTTCCCCTTCACCTTAATCCTATCTCCTCTGGTCCTCGATTCACCTACTCTGGGCAAGAGACTCTGTGCATCTACCCAATCTATTCCTCTCATGATTTTATACATAGATACATAGGCAATAGGTGCAGGAGTAGGCCATTCGAGCCAGCGCCGCCATTTAATGTGATCATGGCTGATCATCCACAATCAGTACCCCATTCCTGCCTTCTCCCGATACCCCTTGATTCTGCTAGCCCCAAGAGCTCTATCTAACTCTCTTTTGAATGCATCCTGTGAATCGGCCTCCACTGCCTTCTGAAGCAGAGAATTCCATACATTCACAACTTTGTGTGTAAAGGTTTTTCCTCATCTCAGTTCTAAATGGCCTTCCCCGTACTCTTAAACTGTGGCCCCTGGTTCTGGACTCCCCCAACATCGGGAACATGTTTCCTGCATCTAGCTTGTCCAATCCCTTAATAATTTTATATGTTTCTATAAGATCCCCTCTCATCCTTCTAAATTCCAGTGAATACAAGCCCAGTCGCTTGATTCTTTCATCATATGACAGTCCCGCCATCCCGGGAATTATCCTCGTGAACCTAAGATCAGGGACTTCATATCATCTGCTCCTGGGAACAGATCTAAGGTTGTGGATTCGTGACTTGAAGCTTTTCACAGACACATTTTAGATGTTCTGTGGTTATACTGTCTATTCCTAAGGCCCTGTTTTATTTAAGTTCTCGTGAACCTATGCTGCACTCCCTCAATAGCAAGAATGTTCTTCCTCAAATTAGGAGACCAAAACGACACACAATACTCCAGGTATGGGCTATATCCCAGATAAATAAAACAGGGCTTTGGGAATAGACAGTATAACCACAGAACATCTAAAATGTGGCTGCGAAAAGCTTCACGTCACAAATCCACAACCTTATCATCTGCCCCAGGAACAGATCAGGGATGTCATACATTCCATAATTGTGCGCATTGTCAAAAAAAGCCCAAGACCATCTGTGATAATTCGAGGATTCTTCCTGCTGTTGCCTATGGGAAAAGTTGTTGCCAGGGTCCTACTCCAATGACTTATCACAGTTGTCAAAGAGCTGCATCCTGAAATGCAGCGTAGTCTTAATTCATCTTGGAGACACCAAGGACATGATTTGCACTGAGTGACAAATTCAAATGAAATAGAGGGAACAGTAGATGGATTTTTGGAGTGAGTTTTTCATTAAAATCTTTGGCTTCAAACAGGTGCAACTGGAGTACCCTCCTTAAATTCAGTTCCCACAGAAATATGACTCCAATTTATGTTTGTTTTCTGATGATGTGCGAGTCATGAGCCTCAGTGAAGACTGCCACTGTATGTTTCTTTTTTTTTCCTAGTCAGATGTGCAGCACTTTGGTCAACGTGGGTTGTTTTTAAATGTGCTATACAAATAAATTGACTTGACTTGACTTGACTTGGTGTCAGACAAGGCCTTTTCAATCTTTCGTGTATACAAGAGTCATGATTGATTCCAAGCTGGCACAGCTGATCCGATTTGCCGTACTACAGAATTATTAGTATGTTAGTATCAGTGCAAATACAAATATTTTAAAAACCATAATTGTGTCAGGTATGGTACACATTAGAATGGTCATGGGCCAAGATTCCCAAGGGAAGCCCAACAACAAAAACCTTGGTTGGCATTCCAGTGCAGTCTTGTGAAAGAACTGCACATGGAAGAGATGACACCCTTCAAATCAATGCCTTTTTAATCCTTAAGTACATATTAAGATCCTAAGTTATTATCTCCAAAAGGATTGGAATGTTATCCTTGGTACATTGTCACTTGTGGTAGTTTACTGTGCACTTACCAGCAGCTGCACTTTTCTAATTGTAAATAACATCTAAATTTTAAAATATCAACTTGAAATAATTTTGGGGTGAATCAAACCTTTAAAAGTCCATGGAAAAATGACAGTTCTTTTTCTCGTGCCGTTCTATGGGTAGTTGAAGTATATCAGTCGCAAATATGGCAGGAGTTAATACTCATCAAGGTTGGGAAGTGTGGTTTTCTAATTTGCTTGTAGAGAGGCAAATAAAAGCCACATTAAAGTGCATGCAAGGACCTTGGCGGCAAAAACAAGGAGGCAGGTTATTATCTCAATGGTGTCAGATTAGGTAAAGGGGAAGTGCAACGAGACCTAGGTGTCCTTGTACATCAGTCACTGAAAGTAACCGTGCAGGTACAGCAAGCGGTGAAGAAAGTTAATGGCATGTTGGCCTACATAACGAGAGGAGTTAGTATAGGAGCAAAGAGGTCCTTCTGCAGTTGTATAGGGCCCTGGTGAGACCACATCTGGAGTATTGTGTGCAGTTTTGGTCTCCTAATTTGAGGAAGGACGTCCTTGCTATTGAGGCAGTGCAGCGTAAGTTCACGAAGTTAATCCCCGGGATGGCGGGACTATCATATGAGGAAAGGTTGGAAAGACTGGGCTTGTATTCACTGGAGTTTAGAAGGATGAGAGGGGATCTTATATAGACGTATAAAATTATAAAAGGACTGGACAAGCTAGATGCAGGAAAACTGTTCCCAATGTTGGTGGAGTCCAGAACCAGGGGCCACAGTCTAAGAATAAAGGGGAGGCCATTTAAAACTGAGGGAGAAGAAACTTTTTCACCCAGAGAGTTGTGAATTTGTGGAATTCTCTGCCACAGAAGACAGTGGGAGGCCAATTCACTGGATTAATTTAAAAGAGAGTTAGATAGAGCTCTAGGGGCTAGTGGAATCAAGGGATATGGGGAGAAGGCAGGCACAGGTTACTGATTGTGGATGATCAGCCATGATCACGATGAATGGCGATGCTGGCTCGAAGGGCTAAATGGCCTCTTCCTGCACCTATTTTCAATGTTTCTAGGTACAAAAACAGGCCCTACGGCTAACAATGTCCTTGCCGAATCTGCATGTGATCCATTTGCCTCTACTTCTGACATATCCATGTGACTCTCTAAAAGTGTCTTAAATGCCACTATTGTGTCAGCCTCCATCACCACGCCTGGGAGCGCATTCCAGGCACCCACCATTCTTTGTGCAAAAAACATGCCTCGCACATCTCCTTTGAACTTTGCTCCTCTCACCTTAAAGCTATAGACCCTGGTCTTTGACATTTTCACCCTGGAAAAATGTTCTGACAGTCTACCCTATCCATGCCATTTATAGGGCATATACTTCATATTTTATATACTTCTATCAAAGTCTCCCCTCAACCTCCGAAGTTCCAGATAAAACAATGCAAGTCTGTCCATATCTCATATAGTTAAAATGCTCTAATCCAAACAATATTCTGGTAAACTTCTTCTGCATCCTCTTCAAAGTCTCAACATCCTCCCTGTAATGGGGTAACCGTTTCAAACAAAATTTGACATTATCACAGAAGTAGTGATTTGTTTTTCAGAACGTGATGCAGAAATAGCAGGTGCATTCATACAAGTGCACTGAATGTATTCAGAATATTTAATTCTAAAAAATCATTGTAAATTTAGTGCAATGGTTCCTGGTTTACTTCTAAAGGAAGAGCAATGTGCTGGTGGAAAGAAACAAGTGAAATAAAGTAGCATTTTGCTCGCCAGATTTTCATTACAACTTCCCAACAATAGGCAAAAAGCACAACAGAGAGCACTGGGATATTCAGCAGCAAACATATTAATGGACTGTGGTTTTGCCTGGCTCAGTGTCAGAAAAACTGACTGTACAAAAATATTTTAATTAGGGACAACTAACATTTCATGGAATTTAAAATAATATGGTTTATCAAATATTAATCTTGTTAGATCTTAATGGCTGCCTAAATGCTAAATGTCATTGTTAATGCAAGCCATTTAATTTGTGCACACTTTCTACAGATTCCACAAAATTTAAATTGCAACACATTTTTCCCCAAACAGTAATCAGGTTCAGCATGCAGCCAGGAAATGCTGAACAAGCAAAGCCAAAGCTGGGAAGTTCACTTTTAAATGCACGTAGAGCAGACAAACAAATCAGTGAAACTATCTTTAAAACCAGTATCCTTTCCATCTGGTTAAAACATTTTCCAATGTCAAATATTTTTTCTTTAATAACTAACATGAATGCATTAAAACAACTGCCTGTTGTAATATCGTTGAAAGGTTTGTCATACAGGAAAATAGGAAATGGTAACAGTGTTTAAATTATTGAACTGGTACCCAGAGGCCAAGACTACAGTTTCAAGGCACAGATTGAATCCCAACTGGGGAATTTAAATTCAAGTAATTAAATAAATCAGGAATTAGAAGTGGGCATTAGTAATGGTCATGAAACTATGGATTGTCATGTGTCGAACCATCTGGTTCATCAACATTCCTCAGGGAGGCAAAATGTCATCTTCACTCTGTCAGGCCTATTGGAAACAGGCTTTCATTGTGACTTTTTATTGCCTTCTCAGTTAGCGTGGACAACAATTGATGGTCTTGCCAGTGACAGCCACATTTACATTTGACACCTAACTTCAAAACAGCCGTCTATAGTAAGATAACTTTGTTATAGTTAGTTATGGACTAACTATGACTATTTCATTCACAAGAGATGCAGCTGGTTTAAACCTTCAACGTCATAGTCCATACATATTTCCTGTTTATTCAAATAGGTGGTAATGCTTAAACATTTGTCAATCAATAGCCTTGAAATATCCATAAAAAAAGACCACACATCGTTAAAATGAAAGCTTCAGTTCTTCACCTCATAAGTATTTTTCCCGTAACTAATTTCGTACTGCTCAAGCTTCACAATTGGGAACTTTATCTGTGCAATATATTGGATTCAGTTCAAGAATGGACGTGCCTATATTTGTTGAAAAACTGACAGAGCATCTATACGCTGATACATCTTGATTGAATGGGAAAAATATTCGACTCCGGATAATCACTTTTGGGTTTGAAAATTTTAAAATAAGCACATTAACCACTTATTTTAACTTTTTGGAAATGTACTGTAATATTTTAACAATCATTTCCATGATGTCTCACATCACTCCAAACAG
The DNA here is from genome assembly GCF_053455715.1 of Rhinoraja longicauda. NCBI lineage: Eukaryota > Metazoa > Chordata > Chondrichthyes > Rajiformes > Arhynchobatidae > Rhinoraja > Rhinoraja longicauda. Next base: position 16,182,624 of record NC_135978.1, read on the forward strand.
TTCTGAATTTTAGCCACCTTTGACTGTCAGTTTCCATAATAGTCACATCAGGTATTATGCCATTCTCATGCAAATCCTTTGAAGTTTTGAGGAACTTGGTCTAAATTGTCTCTGTCATAGAAATTTCATGGGTCAACAATATTTGAATTATTGTAACGGCCGTTTGAGTTCCCTGTAGTTCAAGTCCTCCACGTATCTTTGATCCTTCTCCAATCATTTCTCTCCCGAACTGCTCACCCTGTCCTGACATCATTCCTCCCATCCACTAACTCAACTGATGATTCATTCCAAGACCACTTGCACACAATCCAGCAATCCCAAAACTCATCAGATTTATCTCTCCCCCCACATCCCAATCCTATTCAAATTTCCACATACTTGTGCCTCTCCACTCCATTCATTTTCCTCAGCTCCTTTGATGCAGTCTTTTGCCCAGAGTAGGTGAATCGAGGACCAGAAGACATAGGTTTAAGGTAAAGAGGAAAAGTTTAATAGAAATATATGAGGGGTATCTTTTTCACGCAAAGGGTGGTGGGTGTATGGAACAAGCTGCCAGAGGAGGTAGTTGTGGCAGGGACTATCCCAACATTTAAGAAACAGTTAAACAGGTACATGGATAGGACAGATTTGGAGGGATATGGACCAAACTCGGGCAGGTGGGACTAGTGTAGCTGGGACATGTTGGCTGGAGTGGGCAAGTTGGGCAGAAGGGCCTGTTTCGTGACTCTGTGACAGGTCAGAACCCAAAGCTTCCAGCCATCCTAACCCACAGAATTTCCAGCAGCATATTTGATGCAACTGATATTTTCAGCAGGAGCCCAACAACCAAAATGTTCAATAGCACCCTGCTTCAGCGACAAATTAAAGTGCAGTTGAAAATATTGGCATAAAAGTACACTAAACTTTTCTAAAAAAGTGAGAGATTTAAACATAATCATGCCTAACAAAATACTATACACTTTGTAAGGGCCTATCCATAATTTCAAATGTCTAACTTTTGCAAGGTTTTCTTCGTTCAAATTTGAAATAGTGGGGAGTCTACTCAATGACTTGGAAGAAGAAATAGCAGAGAGTACATTCAAAACTTGAGATGACACCAGGTAAGGAAGAATGAATAAATAACGTGCAATGGAGGACAGTGAATTCAAGGCTGTTAATGTTTCAAATGCAGAAATACACAAGGAAAAGAGTTAGGGTTAAAATAGGGGGAAATGCTTCCAATACTCAGAACAGGTAGCATGTGCAGAAAGAAAAAGAGAAAATGATTAAGGTGAATCAAAATAATGATTGACCCGAAACATAAACTGTTGACATCTCAACAAATACTGCTTGACCCGAGAATTTTTAGCATTTTCTGCTTTTAAAAATGGATTTGAGCATATTCTGGTTTTATTACAGATTTCCTGCATCTTTTTGCTTTTATTGCAGATTTCTCAATTAAGTTGCTTGTTACTATGAATAATTTTAGGCATTCATTATCAAAGGCCACCTTTATTGTCACAAAGATCAAAAAGTTAATGGAATGTAGACCCGTTATCTTAACTCACCTTCTATGATCTATGTGTATGTGTATATGCAACTTCTCAGAATAATGGGATTGTTAAATGGATAAAATAAATGTTTTATTGGGCAAGGAGATAAATTTGCTAGCAGTGCTATTTCCACAAAAGTCAATTCTAAACTACTTAGATGCATTCAAATATTTCATACTTCCCAAATCCTAAAATTCTGTCTCAATATACTCTCGTTCAATCTATTATTAAACAGTGCAGAAAATTGTTTTAATAGTAATATGATAGTTTCTTAGAATGACAATGTCCATGTCTTCCTTAAAATTAGTTGTATTTCAAAATACATTGGTACTTGATATTTTACAAATCTCTAATCAAAAATGAGGAAGTTCAATTATCTCATTTTAGTACATCCATCCAGAACATTTTTGCCTAGTCATTGCAACCACATGTTATTAAATAATCTGAAGCTACTTCCATAGGAATGCAGAGAAAGAAAAATGGCATGAAGCTGTTGGACTAAATAGCCTTCATCTGCATTGTTAAGAACTATCCTATCTGTACAGAAAACCTTTGGACATGTTGGTCCAATGACGAGGAGAAAAAAAATCAGGGAAGAGAGTGGTGGTGATGGTTGGAAAAGGAACAGCAAAAATTATGAAAAGCAAAATAGAGTCTGGAATAAAATGAAAATAATTGAAATAGCCCATAACCTAAGTCATGAATAGATTAAATATGAATAGGGACTTGAAGCTCCTAACCATGTCCACTTCAGCACCATTGATGGTGACAGAGACATGCACATCACCTCACTCCCACAAGTGAATAACAAGCACCTTGGCCTTGCTGACACCAAGGGAGACGCTATTGCCTTGACCATGCTCTCCCTGTCTCCTTTCTGTACTCGGTCTCGTCATTGTTTTAGATGCAGCCCACTAGTTTTGCAAACTTGTAAATGGAGTTGGAACAGAATTAGATGGCATAATTGAGAGTTGATAGGGAATATAGTAAGGGACTGAGAATGCATCCCTGCGGGACATTATGTTAAGAATCATTGCGAAGAATGTTTTGTTGCTTAATTTCGCTGAATAGTCTCTCGGTCAGGAAGTCGAAGATCTAGTTGCAGAGGAGAGCGTGGACTTCTAGGTCAAGGAATTTGAAACGGAGTTTAGTTGGAATTATCATATTGAAGGCCGAGTTATACATACACTAACGAACGATCCTTGTTATCTAGATTCTTCAGGGACGAGTGTAGGGCCAAGGAGATGGTGTCTACTGTGGACCTGTTGTGAATAGGCAAACTACAGCAGGATCAAGGCCATCTGGGAGCCTGGAGTTAATGTGCATTATAACCTGCCTCTTGAAGCACTTTATGATGATAGACCTCAGAGCCATTGGACGGTAATCATTAATTAATACTACCTTCCTATTCTTTGGTAGCGGAATGATAGTAGTATCCTTAAAGCTGGTGGGGTAGCAATGAAGTAGCAAGAGTTTAAAGATATCTGTGAAAACACCTGCCAGCTGGTCCTCGCAGGTCCCAAGGACTCGGCCAGGGACTCCATCCGGGCAAGATGCTTTCTGCGGGTTCACTCTCAGGGTGGCCAATCCGACATCTGCAATAGTGACTGTGGGCACAAGCGCACCAGAGGCTGTCGGAGAGGATGATGTTATACCACCTGAGCTTCAGTTCAAAGCAAGCATAGAATGCATTGAGCTTGCCAATATCCCCATCAAATCTACCTTCTTTGCCAACATATTGTACTTCACATCCAATAAGTTGCCAACTAGGGTGCAGCTAATAGTCAGGACAAGTGAGAAACTATTCAATATTTATGACCTTCACTTTAAAATCAAGGTCACAACCTAACATCATGCTGCATACAACTACGGCGGTTTGCTTTTGTGCACATTCATGGGTCAAGCTTAAGTCATTGCGAATTTGTTCATTGAAACATACCCAAGCACAAGTCTTACATGACATTCATAAAATAAAAGGTCCACTTGGTCTAGTCAATAATGAAATTCATCACCAGTTCCACCCTGCCAGCACAACTTAGTGCTGTGGAAAATAATCTGAAATTCAAGGCCTTAAGCTTGGCACTGAGCTCATGATTTAGTGGGCAGTAGTTACCATGTTCCCAAATACTTCAGAGGGAATGCTCTACCTCATATTAGGCACCTCAAAATATTGGGGAGGTACTACCAACATTGCCTCAACAAAATCCTAGTAGAACAAGCAAAGTAATCTCCTTTCCCAAAGCAAAGCTCCCAGCTACGAAGTGCTAAATACAGTAAATGAAGAAACAACACAATCCAAGTTTGTATGATGTCACTCCCAAAGGATTAGTTCACTGTCAGAGGAGATGTTAAGAAATCCCCTTTTATCTCTCAGATGGATAGAGGCCATTCTTCCAGTCCAATATTTATCCCTTAATTAACATTAAGAAAAGTGTATTCTGTTGGTTTTGTTGGACTTGGCTATCCAAAAATTGTCCGCCTCATTTTCTATACACCAGAGTTCAAATAAGATGCAAAAATAAACATGGACCCAAATGCTTATTTTTTGGCAAATAACTAATCTTAATTATTAAAAAAATGGAAATAAAATGACTTGTATAAAAAATTGCTTTTGTCCAAGACAAAGACTGCAAATGTAATTCTTGATGCTATAAAGCACAAATAAGTAAGCAAAACTAGAGCTCTGCTTTGAAAAATCATTACACTCAATGTTTGAATTATAATCCAGAAACACCCTTTGGAAAAATGCATGCATTTCAACTCACGTGGAACAGCATGTTGATCATCATATCAAAAGATGGCAGTGCTGTTTACAGAGCTTTAGACTGTTGCATTAGACATGGTGGGGGCAGTTTAACTATGCATTGCAATGTCTTATTTCATAGTGGTACACTTTATAAGAGACAGAAATATGAACCATGCAATTGAGCACTTTTCTTCTATAAACACCATATCAGTTCCACCACATAATCATTTCTTCTCCCGTCTTTGCTTTTGTGCATGTTATTTCCGATGTGATACATGCATAGGCCGCAACAATTTCTAGAATTAACTGCGCATTTAAAGATAAAAATTAACACATAACCGGTTATTCATACAAAATCCAAGTATCAATGAATTATATCAATTAGAGGCTTTTAAAAAGATTCTACAATATTGTGGATATGGCTTTAGGTCAATTAAGAAGCAATTCATATCAATATATTTGTTGTAAAAGAACGCGTCTTGCATTCCTTAAAATGGAACAACAGATGCAATTATAGGTGCTCCTCAATTTACGATGGGGTTACGTTCCGAGAAAACCATCGCAAACCGAAAATATTGTACGTCGAAATGCATTTAATACACCTGATCACGTGGCCGGAAGTGAGCTGCGGCTCACTATGGGTCGCTGCCGTTTGCATCATCGCAAAGTCGAAACATCATAAGTCGAAGCATCGTAAGTCGGGGAGCATCTGTATTCTAAACACAAAAATCCTGATGGAGAAGGCAAATGGAATCCAAAGCAATTTTCTTTCAACATATTGCCTTAATTATTGCAATTTTATCACACTGGTTTCTAGCTCCAAAGGACAGCACTGTTCCCTCAGCTTTATGAATTTTTGCAATAACTTAACCCTGCAAAAGACAGAAGAAACTGAGTCTCCAAACAGAACAAAATAAAATTAAATAAATTGTACCAAAGTCCACTCTGCATGCTTTTCCATTTCCATGTTAATTCCACCCTATTCACCCAACTGAGCTCCACGCTTAGCACTCAAGACGCTAACTACAGGATAGCTAGCTCAATTCTGCTGTTGCTCAATATCCATAGACACAGATGTTGTTTCCAGAGTGAACAATTCGATAGAACTAGTCTCTACCAAATTAGTTATAATTCAATATAGACTAGCTCCACCAAGAATAGTAGTGGCAAGTAATAAACAGAGTGTTAGAGGAACTAGTGGGCCAGGCAGCAATGGAGAGTTAGACAGATGAATACGTGTCAGAAATCACCCTCACACTGATTTGAGAAGGAAGGAGAAGACTAGAAGCCAGAAGGAGGGCCAGGGGTGGAAGATAGAAGGGGGACAGGAGACGAGCATTTGAAGAAGGGAGCAGCATGACTTAGGTGGTGGGAGAAATGTGTGCACACCATGCTTTGGGGGGAGAGGGGACTAACAACCAAGAGCTCTAGCAGCCTTTGACAGTCCTTTGTCCATTGACAGTCCTAGTCCAGAACTAGGGGTCACAGCTTAAGGATAAGGGGGAAGTCTTTTAGGACCGAGATGAGAAAACATTTCTTCACACAGAGAGTGGTGAGTCTGTGGAATTCTCTGCCACAGAAGGTAGTTGAGGCCAGTTCATTGGCTATATTTAAGAGGGAGTTAGATGTGGCCCTTGTGGCTAAAGGGATCAGGGGGTATGGAGAGAAGGCAGGTACAGGTTACTGAGCTGGATGATCAGCCATGATCATATTGAATGGCGGTGCAGGCTCAAAGGGCCGAATGGCCTACTCCTGCACCTATTTTCTATGTTTCTATGTTTCTATTGCCTTCCTAGATTTTGGCTGACCCTCTACGTTCTTCCAACACTTTTTGCAGATTCAAGTGTCTCCAGTAGCAAGTAAAGCTCAGTGCATTTTTGTCAGCCAAAAATTATAATTGAATGGTGATTACTGAAATCAAAGAAAATCTATGAAGCAATCCTTAATTCATTAGTTCCAAACGAAACGACAGAATACCACAATTGTAATTTAGTTGTAATTAGGGTCTGCAGTTTTAGGTCTTAAAAACACTCATTTCAATGAAACTGGAGGAAATGGTTTCATTTTTATTTTGATATAACTCACTATACTTTAAATCAATTTTCATTATTGATTTTTCAAAAATATTTCTCCTCTGGTTGCTTTTCAATTTTTATTTTTAAGCATTAAAAACAAAATAAATCAATGCAAGCCCAGTTTCAGAAAAAATTGTACTTTTAATTTTGAACACATCTGAAGAAACTAGCAAGTTAAATAACAACTAAATTTTATTTGCATCGTTCATAGGCTCCACATTCCATTATCATGGCAGTTCTAGAAAAAACTTAGTTTTTGCCATCACAAAACGCATCTACATGAATAGAAAGTTTGAGTCTGACAGTGGATTGATTGTTCGAAAACTCAGACGTAAAATCGTTTTTTGCCCATCTTTCATTGATCTTGAACCAAGAGCATACTTAGCAATTATCAGACAGTGCTTTAAGAAATAACCTAATTGGTGGGACATGGTCCAAACTAGGCAAGCATGACAGGTTTTCTTCCCCTGAAGGTTGGTAAACTAGTAAACATGATAGGGAGTGTCAATAGTGGGTTACCTACAAATGTAGCATATTTAGATTTCCAAAAGACATTAGACAACATGCCACATAAGAGGTCGGTGCATAAATTAAGAGCCCAAGGTATTGTAATAAAAGTGCATTGAAAATTGTTTGTCACATATAAAACTATTGAGCTGGAATAAATGGATCTTTATCAGAAGGGCAAAATGTAATCCAGTGATGACAATTTCGCACTTACATAATAATTTGCCATTTACATTAAATGACCTGGAGGAGGAAACAAAATCTAAGTTTCCAAGTTTTCCAATGATATGAAAGTGGGTGAAGGGCACACTGCAATGTGGACATTGCGATTCCACAAATACATATGGATAGATTGAGCAACTGAACAAAAACCTTGTAAATTGAGTTTAATGTGGGCATGCATGAGGTCAAGAAGAATCAAAAGGTGGATTAACTAAATGGAGAGATTGCAAGACAGTGAAGCAGATGAATCTAGATATTCTGGTGCATGGACCACAAATGTTAGCAGTCAGGTCCAACAAGTAGTTAAGAAAGTGTATTACTTTTTGACCTTTACAACAAATTAATTGAGTTTAATAGGAAGGTTTTGTTACAGCTGTGTAGTGAGACCACAGAAGGTGTACTATGCAGTTTCAATCGTACTTCCTCAAAAGATATTGTAGCATTACAGGCAGTGCAAGGAGATTTACCTGGTCAATTCTGGGATGAGCGAGACATCCTATTAAAAGAGGCCAAAGAGTTTGAGACTGTAGTCCTTGGAGTCCGTAAGAATGAGAGATGGCCTTGTTCAAACATACAAGGTGCTAAGAAAGCCCAATGGGGTGGATGATGAGATATTTTCACGAGTGGGAAAGTCATGAGCAAGGAGACAGTTACAGAACCATGTATGACTTTTCAACAATCTAGTAATTTTATGGTCATTAGTGATTTTTGAAAAAAATTCAAATGAGCAAATTATGTTAAATTCCGCAACTAAAATGGTAGGATTTGAATTCTAATCTTTATTCAGGCCTCCAGACTGTAGTTCCATAATTTAACTGCTGCAACAACATTGACGTACAATTTCTGAATATTTTAATGTATAAAAGAGTAGTTTTGGAAAAAAGGGCTGTATCCAATAGAATACGAAATAATATGTATGGATCAATGTCACTGAAACTCAAATGTCATACAACGCATTTCATTGGAAAACAATAACCATGCTGATGAAAGGTCATTGACCTGAAATATTAACTCGTTTCTCTCCACAAATGCTGCCTGTCTTGCCATGTTCAGGATTTTGTTTATGTAGTAACCATTTTGTACTGGGTTCAAAATACTTGACTACCATAACAGAATTGGTGTTGCATTTAATATTCAAAATGTTCCATATCCAGTTCCCAGTAAAATTAAATTTCTCTCAAACATCAGCAAAATGGTGCTCTTGACAATGCAATGAAGCAGCATTACTCTCCAATGACAGCTTTCAAATTTGTCTCAGATTATTTGGTTCTAGATTACAAACTTGGTCCAAGTATTGAAAAATATTGCAAAAGAGAAGGTGAAAATAGCTGTTCCTGATATCAGGTTACAAGTGGTCAATGGAGGCATTTAAGATCCCTAGCAAAATTGTAATCAATGAGAATCAGGAAAGAACATTCTCTATTTGCTCTATCAAATGTGGCACAAAATGATCTGGTAATGATTGTTATAGATCAGTAATCATGATGGGAGAGGATGGGATTGAACAACGCTGAATTCCATTTGTAGGAAGTGAAGCAGGCTTGTATGTCTCAAGACAAAAAAAAACATGTAGGTATTGTCAAGTTACATAAATGTGAGGCATTGAACAACTTTCACTTGACAGTCAAACCACTAACTATTATAGTCATGAGATTATCGCTGAGTCCTGAATTTCTGGACAGGTCACTTAAATGCTGAGGCTAATAAGAACAGGTCAAATGCTGAGCAACCCACATTATGTAACTTGCTCTCCAAATCGCAACGGCCTTTCCACCAAGTGCAAGGCACCCTCAGGAGTATGAATTAACAAATTCCATTTGGATGGATGAAAACATTCAAGAAACTAACTCCATCCCAAACAAAGAAGCCCATTAACCAACCTAAATATTCACTTTCTTAAACGGCTACATCAGACAGCTACATCAGCAGTGTAATTATTTGGTACTGCTCCTTCAACACCACCTCCCAAATCTTCGCCTCTTAGAAGGGCAAGTAAAGTAGGGGACAGGGAGAACTGTTGTTTGCAAGTTTCCCTCCAGGTCACACTATCCTAGTCTGAAAAGATAACGTCATGTCTGTGTCCAAACCCAAACTAAATAAGACCGTGGAAGTACCAACATCATGAGGACTATGTTGTATCGGCACCACCTTCACAAGGGCAAATAAGGATAGACAATAAATTATGGCTGTGCCGGTAGTCTCCTCATCCCATAAATGAACAAGAATATCAATAAAATAATTAGCTTAATGTCGTTTATTCCTGCAATAAGGATATAACTGAAGAGAATTTCCTGGTTATTATATTGGAGAAATTTCTCATCATAAAAAGTTACAAACGAACATAATACAAGATATCAAAGGGCTCTGCAACCATGAATACACAGAGGCAATTCAACGAGGAATCCCCATGTGCTGAACTTCTTATCTCATAACATGCAATGCAAGCAGCAGAGCCAAACATCTCCTTGGGAAAAGGCAAGCACAAAGAAAAGTCTGATCAAGGAAGTGCTGGAAAGTACATCATATGTCAGAGACTGAAAGATACGGGTTTGGATGATTAAAGGAAAGAAATAAAGGGGTTCCAGAAACAAACAAAGCAAGTTTCTCCACTTTTTTCTAGGGAATTAAAAAACATGCAAGATGTGACAAACTGTGACAAAATACTTATCAAAAAAAAAAATCTGATTTATAAAATAGCACAGATTCGGTACTGAAAATTAGATAGAGATCCTGTCTACTGAGTATTCCTGAGTTTGCAGGAATGAATCATATTATTTCCTTTAACTGACCGTTCATCACAATCAAATTCTTCAGTCACAAATCACTAAACCTTTAGAATGATCGTCAGTTGATAACATAACTTACTCCAAGTGGCAACTTTCTCAGAAAGCATCTTAAAAGACCCATACAATAAAAGGTCCAAAATGAAGTAAAATCACTCACATTAAATTGATCAAAGAATCACAGTGAGCCCCAACTCATAGCTCAGATAATTTGCAAACTATTTTTGGTAAAAGTCCATTAATGCAGCACCTTTGGGACAAGTAGATTTTCTGAATAAGAAGATAACTGCAGATGCTGGTACAAATCGAAGGTTTTTATTCACAAAATGCTGGAGTAACTCAGCAGGTCAGGCAGCATCTCGGGAGAGAAGGAATGGGTGACGTTTCGGGTCGAGACCCTTCTTCAGACTGAATTATTGGACGATACCCCTATTATTTCTTATATCATTATATATATAATTTCTTATATAATTATATCAATAATTATTTCTGAATTATTGAACGATACCCCTATTAATAGCCAAACACTTTAACTTCATTTTAAAAAAAGAAACATGTTAAACAATAATATTACATAGAACAGTACATCTCAGGATTTGCCCCTACAGCCAACAATGTTTATGCCAAACATGATGCCAAGTTAAACTAATTTCATCTGCCTGTATATGATCCAAATGCCTCCCTGCATTTCCATGTGCCTATCTAAAAGCCAGTTAAACATCACTATCGCATCAGCCTCCAACACCACCCCAAGCAGTGGATTCAAACACCCCACGACTCTGTAAAAAAAAATGTTCCCCCACCCCCCATTTAAACTTTTCCGCTCTCATCTAATAACAATGCTCTCTAGTGATGCACGTTTCCACTCTGGGGAAAAAAGTTCTGACTGTCTACCCTATCTATGCCTCTCATCATTTTTATATACATCTATCAGGTTTTCCCAAACCCTCTGAAGTTCTAGAGGAAACAATCCATCCATCCATCCAACCTCTCTCTCCCTGTAGCTAAAACCCTCTGATCCAGGCAGCAGTCTGATAAACCCTCTCCAAAGCCTGCACATCTTTCCTGTAATGGGCCAGAACTTCACACAATAATCCAAATGCAGCCTAACCAAAGTCCTACAGAGCACCATCATGACTTCCTGACTCTTATCCAATGCCCCTAGCAATGAAGGGAAGCATACCATACACCTTCTTTACCACCCTATCTATTTGTGCTGCCATGTTAAGTGAGCTTTGAACTCCCTTTACATTGCAACACCTCACACTTGCACAGGTGAAACTCCATCTGCCATTTCCCCTGCTGATATCCTGCTGTATCTTCTGACAACATTCCTCACTGTCTACAACTTCTCCAGATTTGGTTCCGTCAACAAACATACTCAGAAACCTATCTACATTTGTGTCTTGGTCATTTATATATATCACAAACAACAGGCAAAGATCCCAGCAGAATTCCACTTGTCACAGATCTCCAGCCAGAATAACAACCTTCCACCACAATCCTGTTTTCTACCAATAAGCCAGTTCTGAATCCATACGATCAAATCATGAATCCTGTATATCTTAATCTACCGGATCTGCCTACCATGAGGGACCTTATCAAAAGCCTTACTTAAATCCATGTATACAACATCCATCACCCTACTATCATTAATTTCCTTCATCACCTCTTCAAAAAAATGTAATCAAATTAGTAAGACACAACCTACCGTGTATAAAATCATACTGACTCCCTAATTAGTCCAATCCAAACAGGTCTAAATCCCATCTCAAAGAATTCCCTCCAATAGTTTCCCTACCAGTGCTGTAAGGCTCACTGGCCTATAGTTCTCTGGATTCTCTCTAGAATAGATTTTGCATGTACCTAGTGAGTTTTTAAGGGAGCCAGAAATATACAAGTACTCCTGCTGCAAACCCACCCACGTTCCTGACCCATTGGTATTCCTGACCACAACTTCAGCTGTATTCCATATCACAGGGTCTGAGAGCACATCCTCTTTGTGCTCGGGACCCCCAACTCACTCCCTGGACTAATAAGTCTAATGCCAGATCATCAGGATTTCCAAACAATTGGACGCGAGAATTTGGGAGTTTCACTGTAATTGACACGAGAATTAAAAGTTAAAACCCAAACAATTCAGTTTCCGAATACACTTACTTTCAAGTTTACATAAAATATGTAAACTTAAACAATTCAGGACCACAAAGGTGCAGCTGGAAAGACATCTAAATAAAAAACATTAATATAAATATTAACCATAAAAAAAGAAAGCATTGAAATGCAAAGACTGTAATTTCAAGTACAGCAACATTCTCACAAACAAACTTTGGTGTTGCAAAGGCAAGGCTCAACATGTACTTAAAGAGGAAGCAACCAAAATTGATACAAAGTTCGAGTGGAATGAAGAAAGCATTTGCTTTAAAATTTTAAGTCTGCCAAAAAGTAACTGAAATTGTTCAGAATGAGAGAGTTTGTCACTTTTAAACTTCAACTATATAACAATCTATCACATAGCATTGCAGTTCCATCAAAATCCATCTCAAGAAGGCACAACCCTCACAGCTACATAAACTCCAGTGGCTTTCCACACCACGCAGTTGATTTCAAAATTCTTGTACTCAATCCTTCTGAGCCTCGCCCTGCCGAACTTGGTATTCTCCTTGCACTGTTGATGTACCCTTTGTATTCCGCAAAATCCTTCTCCAAATTCCACTCCCCCATATCCACAATCTAGATTCTCATTCAACCAATATCTCCTAGTCCACCTCTCTATCTGATGCCTTCCACCCTGCAACTTGAACCTTTCTTCAACAGAAGAAAAAGGGCAGTAGACCATTTGGCTGCTTGTGCCTGTTTTGCCAGTCAGTAAGATCATGGCTGATCTTTTACCTCAACAGCATTTTCCCCATCTCTATTAATCTCAATTTTCCTGCTTTGTCCATCCTACATTATTTTGAAACACCTTGTGACCCGCAAACACCTTTACTGTAAAATTTGCTGTAAACTACAAGGTACTAATATTTGATAATTAGTCAGAGTATCAATATTTTCTGCCATTCCGAGTAAAAAATACACCCATAATAGCCCTGTTGGAAAAGAAAATACTAAAATAAATAGCGCTATGTCTTTGGGGGTATGAAACAGAGTATCTCAGCCTGTTTGAATGTAATTTTTCCTCAAATAGACTGGAATAGTGATAGGGATCCTGACTAGATTCCTGCATTGTATTACAGGAATGCAATATGGGAATGATATGTGGCATCCAAACAATTGGGTTTACCACATCAAAAGCTACTAGGTGACCTACTGTCATCTCAGTGACGTAGCGCAGTGGAACATGAAAGCCTTTTTCCCTATCTGTCAGCATGGAGGGGAGTCAGGCGATGAAATTGTCTCATTTGTCCGCTCTTTCCCATAATCCCTGAAAATTAACAATTTCCTTTTAGAAAATTACTATGCTATCAGCTTCCATCTTATTTTTAGGCAGCGATCTAGCTTAAAACATGCAGTATAAAACACAATCGCTGCGTTAAAATTCAGAATATTAAAGTACTGAAACATGAATAAATGACATGCAGAGGTTTGAAACAATTATTACACTCCCACTATAAACTTTAAACTACTTCCGCAGTTACAGCACCAGCTGACAAGGAACACACTCACCAATATAGCAACCACAGAAATTCTGCAGGCACCCACAAGACAGCAGCTAAGATTAGTGTTGCAACAAGGCAACACGGTAGCTTGGACAAACGAAATCTGCTCAGGTTACTTCTCAAATCTTACCCTGATAAACCAAATCGTAAAAGCAATCAAAGCTGTCCAAAACATTGCCAACTGGTCACAAAGGAGCTTACTGAGCCATCCACACTGCCAAAATTAAACCTTTACTTAGTGCTTTGCCAGACTAAAACTAAAGTAAACAAGCATCTATTAATAAAAAGTAAATAAAATGCAACAAAAATGAAGAGGACAGTTTGAAGTCTGTACTGCATAGATATCCAGTTATAGCTCTTGCTGCACAACATAACCATATTCAACAAATGCATTGATAGGCCCACTTTTAAACAAGATTGTATTAATTATCAATATGGTAAGTAATTATATTAGGTGCCATTGTGATGCTGCAGGACAAACACTGAGGTACTTGAGGGTCCAATCCCAGTGGCCATAAAAATTATAGCTTATAACTCATCGCAACATTTAAAAATTTTCTTTGAATAATAGCTGCTCCACATTTCAAATTCAGTTAAATCATTGCCCATTCCTCACAGCTATTTCCAGTTAAACATGACATGGGATAGCTTGGATGTTTTGATGCAGAGATTCACGTTTCAGCATTTGAAAATTAAACTAAAATTGTTTAGAACCTGGGACAGGTTACAAAATTAGCTTTGGCAAGCTTAATGGCTGCCAACTTGAGACAGCAGTATGTCCAGAGGACAATAACAGATAAGAAATAAGAAACATACAAGGTTTTGCTCTAGAATCTGCATTTCAGAAGTCACACTATGCGATCAAGTTTCCTTTAAATCTAAAAAGGAAGTGAGAGCACTTCACAATCATCACAAGAAAATGAAACTGACCTTTTCTGCAAAAATACAAAGAACAAACTGTCCTTCACCATCCACACAATATAGCAAACAAGTCAATACAAAACTTCCACAAGAGCCATCTTAACACTTCAGAGTCCCATGCAAGATAATTATTAGCTTGCAAAAATGCAGCTCAATGTCTTACATATATTGATCCTTCAGTAAAGTTAGGAACATACAAAAAAAAACTGTATCCCTGAGCCTCTTAAGTTCTTGCATTGCAGAACAATAGACTTTTGGTAAAACATTAGCTAATTAAATTTAAAGGTTAATTTTGTAGGTTCAACGATTATTTTATTTCCTTTTTGATGTCAGAATAATAATGAAATTCCCTTCCTAATAAAATTACTCCTAGAACCAATTCAAAAAAAATAATCACAGACATATTAAAAACTGTCATTAAAAATTGCAATGAGCATGACATATTGAGACAGTAATGCTTTAAAATTTAATTCAAACACAAGGGCATTGCTGATGTAGATATTTAATATATTGATATAGCAAACCATCACCAATTAACCAATCATTATTTTAGTTAATTTAATGTGAAAAGGTTTCTGCAACGAGATCTAACATTGGCTTGAACCACAAATATTTACAGGTTTAAACACTGCATTTCATAACGTTTCAAAATACATTCAAAATGATACTGAAGCACATGGGAACCTATCTAGAGTTACAACTATTTTTTTTAAATAGCACCACAAAAGAAAGATCAGTTACACTCATTCCATGTGTACACCATCTTTATGTACAGATGATGCACAACAAGGCGATATCCTGCTACCTCATGTATTCTCTGAAAAGATTTATGACTCATTAAAGCAAATTCCTGCACGGTTAGCTTGAATAATCAATTAGGTCACTTTTTTTCCCCCAAATGGAGAGATTGACACCTTGAGCTACAAACTATCCCACTTGCTTGAACCTTTCACTTGTCTCTGAAAAGGATACCATTATTTCCCAGTGCTGCGTGTTTTGTAAGAGTGGTATGAAAAGGCCTTGCCCAGCAGCAACAGCAGACACTACTAACTGAGACTTTCTCCTCATATTACCACACAACACACGCAAGCACATTAAGCCTTTAAGTAAAGTAGCAAAATGATTCTTAAAGGCTGACCTGGGAGGTGTCATAGTCTTCATCATCAGGACTCAGTGCCATGACCTTTCACAATTCATGCTGCCCAGCCAAAGAAATCCAGTCATGGCTCTATTAGCAGACTCTAACAGAATACACTCAACATTCACTAAGGAGCTTCCTCCATCTACTGCTGCTCAACCTAACTTCACAATGAAAAAAAAGCCTCGGGATCTGATTAACTGACGCGGGCGTTGTCTAATCGGCGCTCGGATCTGGCACGATTGCCCGCCCTCCGTGGTCACCGTCGCCAATGACAAGGGGAGGTGGGCGGAATCAGCGTTGCACCATTCGGCCGAGGTGGTGTTTTCGCCGCGTCAATCATCGCGCGCGGGCGGTGCGTTGATCATTCAAAAGTGAGCACGCGCGGAGAGGTGCACGCGGTGACGGACAACATTCCCCGCCCGGCATCTCCCCCTCCCTCCGCCCAACCGTAACCGCTGAAGGTAACCAAGTCCCGCCTCCCACGCCCTGCGCGTGACGTCACCCAGCGCGTCGACATCAAAGCCCCCACCCCGATTGGCCGCTGTGCACGTCAATCATATACGTCTCACGTTGAATTGAATGACGCGTTCAAGCGCGATGACGTTCCCCGTGGGGGGGTTGTCCCAGGTCCAGGGTTGGACGAAAATTCTGGCCTGCAATACGTGAGGTTTAGTTTTCCTTTTGTTTGCTTGAATGTTGCAGTTATTTTAAAGGCATATTACACCTCGTAAACATAAAGAGACATCGAGCAATGACATCATCTGTAGTCCCAGGCCTACCTCATTCCTTTCATTGGATTACATCAACATTTCAACGTCAGGCTAAATGTTTGACCATAATATTGTGAATTGCTCCGTTGCCCTCGGTGCAAATCTAGGGGTTACCATCTGTACCCTATCTGCCCAGTAAAAGATACGTATCCCCCCCTCCCCACAAACACCATACTTTAATCATGATTTTCATCCTGATGTAGTTTAGGAGTGAAATGTAGGCATGGGTGATGCCATTTTGGTGAGACAATCATTACATGCAGACTTCTCTTGGATCTTATATTCCCCTCTTTCCCACCACCACCAAAGTAATCTAAGAGCTCCTGATTTTCAAGCAAGGGACAGTGTTTATTTGTTATATGCACCAGGACCAGAACAATGAAATTCTTACTTGGTGCATGTAAATTAAATGAATCAAGACAAATATACAAACTATCAGTTATTTTTAGATAAACTAGGTGAAAATGATGCAAGCCCAAGTATGTAGAGCAAACACACAAAGTTCATAGTAGTTCAATGCTGACATGGCATGGTGAGGATGTGCAGGGTTGTTTAAGAGCGTGATGGGAAGAAGCTGTTCTTGAACACTGAGGTAACAGTTCCCAAGTTGTTATACCTTCTTCCCAATGGTAGAAGTGAGAGTGACCTGAGTGGTGTGGTTCTTTGATTATAGTTGTTTTCTTGAAGCAGCGATTCCTGTGGATCTTTTTAATGGTGGTGAAGTCAATTCCTATGATGGACCGGGCATTGCCTACCGTTTTCTGCAGCCTCCTTCAATCTTGAGCATTAGAGTAACTAAACTAAATCATGATGCAACCAGTCAGTATAATTTCCACCACGCACCTTTAGAAGTTCGATAAGAATATTCAACGACATGCCGAATCTTCTTAAACTTCTGTGGAAGAAGAGAAATTGATGAGTTTTCTGTGTAATTGCATCAATGTTTTGGGCCAGATCAAATCATCAGCGATGTGCAGCTCAGGAACTTGAGGCTGTTGATTCGCCCCACTGCCATCCCACTGTTGTTGTTGTTGTTGTTCGTCCTTCGGGTTCGAAGATGACCATGACTTCACTTTCAGTTGGAGGATTGGTGACTGTGGGTCCGGAAGTGACTGGTGAGGCCAATCCGGGCCCGGAAGGCACGCCCACACGTAGGACACAAGTGGATGGCTGCTGCAGTGGAAGTGGAGGTAGCCCGGGCCTTGCGCGCGGTGCGTTTCCTCTGGGCCTCTGCAGCGCGTCTGTTCTCTGCTGCACGGGCTCCTGTGGTGAGCTTGCTACGCCAGGTTGGACGGTCCAGAGCAAAAGACTCCCAAGTGCTGAGGTTGATGTCCAAGTCTTTGAGGGACACTTTGAGGCAGTCCTTAAACCGTTTCTTCTGTCCTCCTACCGAGCGCTTGCCCTGACACAGTTCTCCATACAGAAGCTGTTTTGGCAGTCGACTCTCGGGCATTCTGACGACATGGCCTGCCCATCTGGCTTGGGCTTTCCGTAGGAGGGTGTGGACGCTGGGGATTCCGGCCTGTTCCAAGACCTCTGTGTCGGGAATTCCCACTAATGAGGACAGGTTCCCAGAAACTCAGCGTTACCTTCCTGTTGTCAACACATATCCTTGAACTTGCTAACATTGGAGGAGCAGAGACCCAATTCTGTGTATTTGACATTGAGTTTGAAAGGGATAATGAAGATGAATGCTGAGCCATGGTCAATGACGAACAAACTGATGTACATTTTTCTGTTGTTCAATTGGTCCAGTGGGGGGTGGAGAGCCAGCGAGATGGCATCCGCTTTCGATCCGTTATGACTGATTTTGAAGTTATCCATAGCGGGGGAGCTTTGAACTGACACATTTCATATCTGTTTCAGTCAATTTAAGAGGATTGGAGAGAGTACATTGCAGAAGATGGGGATCTTCAAGCACCACTCCTCTGTAGCCAAGAAAAATGGAAAGGTGAGAGTCTGAGCTTCCATATTTTCTTCCCTTTCTTCTTTCCATTCACTTCCAATTTCAGCATATGGTTCTGAGGAAGAGCAATCAATTTGCATAAGAAAGTGATTTTCTCATTTAGCTGTTTTAATCTATATCTATATATATTACTCATCGTGTATGAATGTTCCCGAAATTCAGTCAAAACGGTACAGGATAGCGCAACAATTTTAGGCCCACCTTACTCACCATTCGCTTGCGGTGTGCAGTATCAAGTTTTGTTATATTTTATAAGTAATTCAGTTTAGAAACTTTAATAAATGCGCTCTCACTTGCCGGGCCAGGCAGCCGCACCTGCGCAGTTGGGGGAGGGTTGGCGGGCCCGGCGGCGGCGCACCTGCGCAGCAGCACCGGGATGACCGGCACCCGTCCTGACCTTCCTCCCGTGGTGCAGCGCGTCGACAGAGAGAAGGTGAAAGAAGATGGCCGCCAGCAGGACAAACATGCGGCAGCTCCTTGCGGCCGCTCTCTTGCTATTGACTGTAGTGATGGCTGTCCTGGGCCAGGGTGAGTGGTTCCTCTCCCCTTTACTCTCCTCCCTCGCCCACCCTGGCCCCGGAGGAGACTACGAGCAGGAGGAACATGGTCTTCATCCCTGTCGTCTCATCGTTCCCCTCCATATCCTCCAGTGCCCGCTTCAACCGATGGCTTCGTTGATGACTCCAACAACAATGGTGGCTGCTCGCCTTCTTCCCCTCCTCCACCCGCTCCTCCATCGTGTGCGCGCCTCCCGCCCGGCCCCAGCGCCCCGGGCTACAACCCCCGGCGGGCAGTGTGGCACACACACACCTCCACGGTAATAATAAAAATAATATTAAAATAATAATAATGATAATAATGATAATGATAATAATAATAATACTAATAATAATACTTCAAATATAATAATGTAAGAATATAAAATGTTACATTGTATATCTATTAATATATATTAATCTCTTGCCGGGGAGGGTGATGTGGGGGGTCTGACTGATTTTGGGGGATGAGAAGGGTGCTAGACCAATGCAGGAGAGGTTTGGAGCCAATTGGGATTGTGGTTCAAATGCAAGGGTTATTTAAGTGTCTTTTTTTTCATCAACCGCTGTCATAAAGGGGACCCACTTGCCGGGCCCGGCAGCCGTGCCTGCGCAGTTGGGGGAGGGTTGCCGGGCCCGGTATCCGTGTGTCCGTAGTTGGGGGAAGGTTGCCGGGCCCTGCGGCGGCACGCCTGCGTAGCAGCGCCGAGAGGACCGGCGCCCATCCTGGCATGCCCAGCGCCTGACTTTCCTCCCATGGTGCAGCGCGGCAGCAGAGAGAAGGTCAAAGAAGATAGCCGTCGACAGGTCGAACATGGAGCAGCGCCTTGCGGCCGCACTCCTGCTGCTAGCCACCGTGATGGCCGCCCGTGGTCAACGGGACCCAATGGGTCCACGGGTCGTCTAATTAGGTATAAGACTCAGATATTTTTTTCTGCTACGAACATGATGACTGTTCATATTTTCCAGCCTCAGGTATCTCAGCAATGATAGTAAGGTGAGAAGATGGAGCTTTTTCAATTTTATTTTTCGGGTTACGAGACAGGTGGTGCAGCGGTAGAGTTGCTGCCTTACAGGGCCAGAGACATGGGTTTGATCCTAACTAAAGTGCTGTATGGATGGAGTTTTTACATTCTACCCGTGACCTGCATGGGTATTCTCCGGGAGCTCCGGTTTCCTCCCTCATTCTAAAGACATACAGGCTTGTAGGCTAATTGACTTGGTAAAATTGTAAATTGTCCCTAGTGTGTGTAGGATAGTGTTAGTGTGCGGGGATCACTGGTTGGCGTGGACCCAGTGGGCCAAAAGTCCTGTTTCCACGCTATATCTCCAATCAAAGCTAAACTAAACCAAGAATTCACTGCTGATCTCTCCACACCTTCTATCAATTTATGTATGATTTTCCCAATCTTTCTCTGATGTAATGCCCACCACTCCATCTTAAGTTTGTCTTTCTAGTTCTTTATTTCACCAGAAGACCACAGCTTGTTTTTATGAGATGTTAGTGTCATCGGCAAAGCCAAAGTATTTTCTTCATTTCCATTTCAGAGAACAATTAAAAATTAGCTGCAGGAATGAAATCAAACAAAGGCCAGACCATGTTTGATACAAATATGTCTAGATGGTTTTTCAAAACAATTCGATACATTTCATCTCTTTATTGATACTAACTTTTCATTAGTGATTTATTTAGAGGAATTATTTTATCTAGAGAAAGCTGAAATAAGGTTGATGAACATGCCTGACATATATGTTCCTGGTGTCCAAGTAGTCCTGTGCAGGATGGAGAGCACAGCGAGACTGCATTCACTGTCGATCTGTTGTGCCAGATTTGCGGCAAAGCTATGCGCTGGCACCTTATCACTTGCCTCCATCCCCAATGTTTTCTCCACCCCTGATTTTTCTCTGCAATTTAAAATCTGTTTGATTTAGAACATCGAACAGTACAGCACAAGAACGAGCCCTTTGGCCCACAATATCTGTGCCGAACATGATGCCGAGACTATCACTAATCTGCCTGCACATAACCCATTTCCTTCCATTCCTGCATATTGATATACCTATCCAAAATACCTTTAAATGTCACGAATGTATCTGCTTCAACCACCACCCCTGGCATCATGTTCCGGGCACTCATCACCCTCTGCGTATAAAAACTTGCCCCACACATCTCCTTTAAACTTAACACCTCTCAAAGCTATGCCCTCTAATATTTGATTTATCCATCCGGGAAAAAGTATTCTGTCTGCTTACCCTATCTATGCCTCACATAATTTTAAATACTTCTGTCAGATTGTCAGAGAAAACAATCTGAGTCTGTCCAACCTCTCCCTGTAGCTAATACCCCTTATCCAGACATCATTCTGGTAAACCTCCTCTGCACCCTTTCCAAAGCCTCCACTTCCTTCCTGTATTGGGGCAAGCAAAACTCCTCACAATACTCCAAATGAAGCCAAAGTCCTACAGTGCTGGATCATGACTTCCTAGTGCTTATATTCAATGTTGTGACCCTTAATTAACCCTTAATTAACTGCTAATTTCTAACCCTTCAACTTGACCTGAAATGTTAATTCAGTTTCTCCTCCACAGATACAGAGCGTCAATGTCCACATTTCTTAAATAAGGTGAGTTTAATCTGTGTTATTTTATAATTGAATACAATTGACATGAAATTTTGATATGCTGGGTTATTTACTTTTCTTATCAGATTATTGGATTTTTAATGCAAAACAGCAACATTATGAATATGTAATACTGTACAGCATTATTAAATATTTGTCTACAATTCCTTTCTTTTCCCTTTTGTGAAATGTCGATCTGCTTAAAATAAATATTAAAGGATATAACTTCAGACTAATGCAATGACATAAATGCATGCAGATAAAACACTTAACAATATCAAGGCTAAGGAGACAAGCTAAATAGTAACTACCTTGAGGATGAAGATGTGTAAAATGATTATTGCAGGTACACTATTGAATGAGTAACAGGAATGAAAAAGCTTGGTGCAATGAAGGGACTTTGTATTGTCTTTCCTCCCTATGTTTTGCAAATCCACCGTTTCATTGGTCTTCAGTACCTTTGTCTTGGCCATCTGCTTTTCTTTTCAACAATTTGCATCCTATTCATTTTCACATTTTCTAAAATATTTTACTTTCTCCCATTTGCTTACATGCTTTTCCATTTGTCGATGTTTTGTGCTGAATGTTAACAATTACAAAGTGCTGGGAATGGAGGAGTCTACCTCCAAGTAGGAGATATAAAATTGTCTGCAATAGATTTATAAAAACTGTTCAAGCTGCCTAAGTACAACGATGACACACACAACTCTGTTTCACATCCACAATTATGAGCTACATGCAAACATTACACAACAGAGAAGAAAAGGGAAGTCTTAGAATGCACTGAAAACTTGTCCGAAGAAAGCATATTGCCTGGTTGCATCACGGCCTGGTTTGGCAATTTGAACATCCAGGAGCAAAGAAGACTGCAAAAAGTGGTAAACACTGCACAGACCATCACGGGTTCTGACCTCCCCACCATCAAAGGGATTTACAGGAGTCGCTGCCTCAAAAAGGCAGCCAGCATCATCAGAGACCCACACCACCTTGGCCACGCACTCATTTCACTCCTGCCATTGGGAAGAAGATACAGGAACCTGAAAACTGTAACGTCCAGATTCAGGAACAGCTTCTTCCCTGCTGCCATCAGGCCATTATAAGCTCTGAACTATATAGACTTGGAAGCATTGGTTTTGTCTCTTTGCACTATTATTGTTTGTTTGTTTTTTATGTGTATGTATTATATATATATATATATATATATATATATACTGAACTTGTTTTTCTTATTTATTATGTTTTTAAAGTACTATGTCAACATATTCTGTTGTGCTGCAAGTAAGAATTTCATTGTTCTGTCTGGGACATATAACAATAAAACACTCTTGACTCTTGATTACATTGTTTAATACTATGCTCGATTAGGAGAAGGGGAGATGCAACGAGACCTGGGTGTCGTGGTACACCAGTCATTGAAAGTAGGCATGCAGGTGCAGCAGGCAGTGAAGAAAGCAAATGGTATGTTGGCATTCATAGCGAGGGGATTTGAGTTTAGGAGCAGGGAGGTTCTGCTGCAGTTGTACAGGGCATTGGTGAGACCTGGAGTATTGCATACAGTTTTGGTCTCCTAATCTGAGGAAAGACATTCTTGCCATAGAGGGAGTACAGAGAAGGTTCACCAGATTGATTCTTGGGATGGCAGGACTTTCATATGAAGAAAGACTGGATAGACTCGGCTTGTACTCGCTGGAATTTAGAAGATTGAGGGGGGATCTTATAGAAACTTACAAAATTCTTAAGGGGTTGGACAGGCTAGATGCAGGAAGATTGTTCCCAATGTTGGGGAAGTCCAGAACAAGGGGTCACAGTTTAAGGATAAGGGGGAAGTCTTTTAGGACCGAGATGAGAACATTTTTTTTCACACAGAGAGTGGTGAATCTGTGGAATTCTCTGCCACAGAAGGTAGTTGAGGCCAGTTCATTGGCTATATTTAAGAGGGAGTTAGATGTGGCCCTTGTGGCTAAAGGGATCAGTGGGTATGAAGAGAAGGCAGGTACGGGATACTGAGTTGGATGATCAGCCATGATCACATCGAATGGCGGTGCAGGCTCAAAGGGCCGAATGGCCTACTCCTGCACCTATTTTCTATGTTTCTATGCTGCAGGCCATCTGCACTGCAGGATTATGATTTTAATTTCTATGGTGGAAAGAAGCCTGCAGATACTAGCAAAAAGGTATGGCATGAGGTAGGAGTAAATCTCACCCATTTCTGGACCTAATGCTGGAAGCACTTTAATTCTCTCTGGGTTAGGAAGAAAAAACACAATGGCACATTCACTTTTATCCTGATGTGGCAATTGCCCATATCCACTCATTACACCTACTAAGCAATACTCCAGATCATCACTTCTTACAGCCACATGAGGGAATGATCATTCCTCTGTAATGGCAGTTATGTATTTGGGAGATATTATTTTAAAAGTCTTAGCTAGTAGCATGTTGGAGATAGTACACATTGCGGCTAAAATTATTTTTTAAGGTTGAATATTGGCCGCCTTTTATGTGGGGTGGTTAATCCTAAATTAACTTGTGTTTCTTCAGTTTTGGAGCTACCATTAGCTTACCACAGGAAAGTGATAAAAATATCTGGAATGTCACCTGCACTATCAAGCCTTTGCTGAAAGTTGTCCAGGCTTTGATATCAAGGGCTACAATCAAGCTACACATATTATCCAATGATCTGCAGCTGATGTTCAGTTTGCATTTTGTCAGAACCACTCAGTTCCAATCTCATTACAACTATTGCCTAAATGTGGATGGAAGAATTGAAGTTGAAAGCTAAAGTGAGAGTGATTGTCCTTGACATCAAAACCTGGCTGCATTTCAGGCATGTAATGGCAAGTGGAGATTATTTAATCACATGGCTGCCCTGTGCCAAGTTGGTGTTGAAAGTGCATTGGGAGTTATGGGTTACTACAGGGTTTCCTACAGGGTTTCAGGTCAATGACTTGCTGTTAGAACTATAATATTCAATATACAATACTCCAACCTTCTTTCATATGGCATCGAGTCAAGTCATGACAGCAACTGTAATTTTATATTTAGATCCTTAAAACAAGTAATGACTCTGGTGATAGCAGAATGCATCAGCTTACTTCATTCATGTTCGTGGATTAAGCAATGAGTCATACGTTTTCATAAAATAAAAACAGAAAATGTGGAGATGTTCAGCAAGCCAGGGTCTGTGGAAAGAGAAACAGAGAAATGTTTTAGGTCAAAGACTTTGTCAACAGTGGAAAAGAGAGCAAAGGGTTGGTATTATAAAATAGAGAAGATAGGGGAGGGATGGATAGGGCAAAGATAGGGTGAAGCCAGGGCTGTGTTGGGGTTGAGCTGTAGATTGAGTCATTTAGTAGATAGGGTAATGAAGGCAAATAGAGAGAAGCAGTGTTAGCAAAGGAAGTTGTGAAATGAGGGTGATTAGAGAGAAATAGAGAGCACAAACAAAAGAATGTGGAAAATTGAAATGCAGAGCTGTAGGAAATCCCCAGCAAGTCAAGGAGTGCTATGGGAGAGGAAAATTAACCAGCATTACAGATGGAGACATGAGAGACTGTAGATGCTGGAATCTTGAGCAGATGATAAACTGCTGGAGGAATTCAGAGGGTCAGGCAAAATTTTCTAAAGAGAGATCCTGACCCAAAATGTTGTATTTTCATTATGTCACACAGATGCTGCCTGACCCAATGCGTTCCTCCAGAAGTTTGTTTTTAGATCAGGTTTACAAATGGATGAGCTACAATACGACTGGTCACTTCTGAAGCAGTGTTATTTTTCCATAGTGTATTCTTAATTACTGATTGTACAGTAGGAATGTTTATGCCATGATCAGCCATGATCACATTGAATGGTGGTGCTGGCTCGAAGAGCCGAATGGCCTCCTCCTGCACCTATTGTCTATTGTCTATTATGCTTTCCATTTGTGCTCCCCAATTTATACCTGCTAGCTTCTAAATGTACCCTTATTTTAATTTTGCCAATTATCTGTTTTGAATGTGTTGAAGGCATTGTGAAGTTAAGAAACACATGGGTTAAAGTGGGGGACTTACCTCAAGCTCCTGCATCAGGTCAACTTTGGAATGGTTTTGGTGCTTCTACTATCAAGATGGGAAGCAATCTTCAGAGGCACAGGTCTTTCATGGACATTCAATTCATGAGGTCTTCACTGTCTTCTTCCTTTGCATTGTTACTCCACATCGTGTAGAAAGCTGGGACTAAGGACTGTGCAAAGATGTTTGTGTGTGTTGCTGTTGTTCTTCCTCAATTGGAATCCGCCAGCTGCATCCAGATGACAGTGTTTGTCCTTTCCACAACACAAACTAATCCCACATCCTTCTATTACATGGCATTGATCTGTTGCCCCCCCATTCCATACAAGTTGAAAACTAATTTGCTTTCCAATTACCCCAAATATTTCCATCAAAAAGATAGCATCAAGAAGCAATTTTTGTGTGTGTCTGAAGAATGGAACAGAATATAAGTGTCGGATCTTTCTTCAAAAATGAGAGAAGATCAGAAGTCAGTGATCAAACAAGTTTTGAGATGTTAATAAATAGGGAAGGAAAAATTAGATCGCAAAGAAAGATCTCCGAAAGGCTGGAGGGAAGAAGAGATTAAATGACACATTGTTGATACCTTAGGGGAAAAACATAGGATGATAGAGGCAATTGTGAATAATAAAAAATAGGTCAGGAGTAAGTATGAAACAGAGATTATTGGTAATTCTATAAGATTTCCAGCAGCAATACAAAAAGTAGTGACTGCTGGAAATAGTAGATTCCAAGGCTGAATACTAATTATATGAAATTGTTCATCTCAGTGGAGTCTGGAACCTGTAATACGTGCATTCTTCTGCAATCCCAAATCTTGACTCTCTTTTCTACACTTGATGTATACTTGATGTTTAGCTTCAGCAGATGCAGAGACAGACTACTCAGAACTGTGCTTTGATAGCTGAGATGATCATCAGAATTTACCAAATTCTTAATAAGATGAATTTATCAATGCCCTGGAGGGTTCCACTAAGGACAGCATCACCTGCACTGGTGTTGAGGCAGATTTGGCCATCAAAAATCAGCACACTAATCAGCCTGTGGAATAATAACAGAGGCAGGGAACAACCATTGATAAGGGAATGTACTTTGGTTAGAGTCCCATGTTCCCAGTCGACACTTTCCTCTCATGACTCCCCAACACTTCCCCACTAGCGATATTTGCATTGGGACCAGGTCTTTCAAGGTGTGCTAATGTGTGTGCTAGACATCAGATACATATTTACTTACATAGTAAATGGTACGCCCTGGAGAATGTAGTAGAACAGAGAGATCTAAGGGTACGTGTTTAGAGCTCCCTGAATGTGGTGACTCAGATAGAGAGGATAATGAAGAAAATGTTTGGCACGCTTATTTTCATCCTTCAGGCATTAAGTAAAGAAGTTGGGATCTCATGTTGCAACTATAAAGTCAGCGGTGAAACCACACTTGAAGAATTGTACATGGGTCTGGTCACCCAGCTATTGGAAGAATGTCAGTAAGCTGGAAGGGGTGCAATATGATTTGTGAGGATGTTACTGGAACTGGAGGGTTTTAGTTGTAAGGATAGGCTGGGATTTCTTTCCCTGGAGTGCAGGTGGCTGGGGGGTAACCTTATAGAGGTACGTAAAATAATGAGGACCGCATATAAGGTGGATGGTTGCAGAACTTTTCTCAAGGATGGAAAAACTAGAAGATTGAGATTTCAGGTGAGAGGGGAAAGATTTAAAAGAGACATGAGGGGCAACCGTTTAATACAGAGGGTGGTGGGTATATGCCAGAGGAAGCCGTAAAGGAGGGTACAATTACAATGTTTAAAAGATATTTGGACAGGTTCGTGGAGAGAAAAGATTTTGAGAAAAATAGGTCAAACACAGGCAAATGGAACTAGGTCAGATAGACATGTTGTTCAATATGAATGTTAGGTTGAGGGGCCTGTTTACATGCTGCATATCCCTAAGAACCAGTGGCACTGAAGAGGCAGAGTGTTTGAGTGAAGAGCAGGGAAAGTGAGGCCCGATCCTGGACAATATCTCAAATTCATTGCCCCCATGGGTAGTGGAGATCACATCGTTAAATATATTTAAGATGGAAATAGATAAATATTTGAACGTCTAAGGGTGATGGGGAAATGGCACAGAAGAGATGTTGAGGCCAGTATAAATCATCCAAGATGGTGGGGCAGGTTTGAGGGGCCTGGTGGCCTACTCCCAATCCTATTGTGTTCTTGTGACCATCTAGACAGATCTGGTCAACTGAATCCAGAGCAACATTTGACATAAACCTGAATGTAGAGAGTTTGTTTAAATGATCCTAGATATCCCGCTATCCCATTCCCCTCCCTCCCAGCAGCACGTGAGGAAAATTATACACCAACCTGGCTACCTGCAGGTCTATAACAACTGCTGGAGCTTATATTCCCTGAGCTGCTCAGCACTCTGCTGCAAATTAGTGGGGTACTGATAAGCCAAGGCAACGATAGTCATTGTCCTATCAAAGGTGACATTCATATTTTGCAAGCTCTTGGTTGAGCCTATGCATATGTTCTGTGTTTCATGCCCATGCAGACATCTGCACTTTCCATGAGCAATCATCAAGAAGACCTGCAACACCATGACTCTTATCTTGAGATGGAATTTTATGCTATCTCTGCAAGGGTGCCCAGCACAGCTGAGATTTTTGACATCACTTAACAGATGGCTTTGCTGCTGCACCAGACATTTTTTCTTCAGCTCATCTACAGGGTAGTCTGCTTACACAACAAAACTAAAGGATAAATGTCTTTTCATGCCTGAGAGCGAAGACAGCAGTGGGCCAGGTCCATATTAGTGAGTTGCTCTCTGTTGACGATGCCACATTAGCATTGCATGCCAGGGAGTACCCCCAGCAGTCAATGGATGGATTTTCTCAGACGTGTAAAGTGGGTGGCTGAACATCAAGATGCCACTCTCCTTTCCTTGATCAACTTCTGAAGATTTAACCACTGCCTCCCCCTGCCCCCATACACTTCCAAACAGACCACACATTGGGGTTAAAATTACTTCTTTATCTCTCTTTAGTTGTACTTCTTTACTTGATGTATTTCCTCTGTAATCTTTGACCCTTTTGTAAGAATATACTGTTGAACTTTTAGCCAGGACACCTCCTCATCCTCTTGGATGCTTATAACCACTGCCAAGGAAACTAAGACCAGATGTTCAGTATATTGTTACATGGCTGCTTCATTTAACATCAGATCACTTGCTATGTACATTACATTTCAACCCTCAGTGGGCCCCACCATTACTGAAAAGCAACATGTTAGGTTATGGAGACAGACAACAGACAAGTTATGGAGCTTTGTGTAATGAATCCCGTATATCTAACTTGAAAATGGCTGGCTTTCTGATTAGGAGTGAAAATTGTTCATGAAATTACTAAGAAAGGTTCCATTTATAATACTAGAATTTTGTATTTCAAATAAATGGTAGTTTGGATCTCCACCCCTCTCCATCCTCCATCACTGATATCTACCCCAGAAGAAGATGGAAGTTTACTCCCTGAACCAAGATGGACAGACACTATGTGTTACACCAGCTTTAACTTCACATTCAGCAATAATGTTAACTAAGAAAATTATTTCATTTTATTGCACTAGCCAGATTGCAAACCTTTATTTGAGAACCAGAAGATTTGTTGATATCTTCAGACAAACGCTGTAATTTAGTGTTTTAGATGTTGTTATTTGATCAGGCCTTTTCCCAGCCTTACTGTAGTCTCGGTAATTTTCCTGCCCAATCATTATTATTCTTCCTTCTTTAAGTACTAACCTAGCATTCAATGATTTCAAAGTATTTGCTTATTAAACTTTGTAAATGATTTTGTAAATTATTTGATATATTGTTGGTCATTGACAAATTTATTTTTATGGTGTTCCTATTCTAAGAATAACCCAAAGTACTTTCCACCCAATTAAATGCTTTTAAAGAAAATGCTCTGCAAGTCAGACCACATCTGTGAGAAGAGAAATAGGGTCAATGTTTTATGTCAGAGTCCATTGCCAGAACAGTTAGTCTTTCCACAAATGCGGCCTGACTGGCTGAGCATTACTGGTGTATTCTGTTTAATTTTAGATTTCCAGCATCTGTTGTTTTGTTTTGATTTTCAAAGCATGGCCGGTTACAACCTAAACATATTAGATGACAAACCCATTTTTTATGTCTCGTCTTCGAGCTAATAGCGCATAGGAACAATTCTGGTCTCCTTTAAAATAGTGCCATGTGATAGTTTGCTGCCTCTTGTACAGGCAAATGGTTGCTTGATTTGACTTCTTACCTGAAATATGGTACTTCTGACGATATAGCACTCCCTCACCTTTGCACTCCACTGAGGTATCAGTCTGGATTATAAACATAACGAGTTTTGAAGCAATAGAGCTGAGTACAAATACCTATAAAAATACAACATTAAAGATAAGGTGCAATGTGCCACAATACATTTGTAAATCTACTTTGTACAGTATTTTTTCAAAGACAAAACCAGCCTATAAATACATGAGCAAGTTAGCAATACATATGGTGTGCTAAAGCTGAAAAAATGGAGCCAGATTTTTGCAGAGAAAATTGAATTCAACAACTTCCTTCAGTAACTCCATTCTCAACTCCTCAACTTAGCACACAGAAAAGTTCTTGACCCCAGACAAACTGCTTAACCTCTTTGCTGAACCCTATGTTTATGGAAGGCTTTTAAGCAATACTCAATTAACCTGTAGTGACCCACGGTACATTAAAGATGGTCAAGTAAAGGTTATCTAAGTTAATTTTAGAATTAGTAATAAATACTTGCAAATCTTCCACCTGAACATGTTGATGTTTTGACCGTTTTGAAGATATCTCCTAACTTTGAAAAAGTGGTTGCCTCCTATATTACAGTTGTAATTCAGGAAGTAAATGAAGTGGATAGCACATCATTTCATCTGTGTGAAAGCTAACCCTGATCAGTGACAAAGATTTTAAAAAGTTGACTGTTGACTAAAGTCTACAGTCACAGTCAAAGGAGTCAACTTGAGAGTATTTTTTGATGTTCTCAAAATTAAAACTAAATTCCCATTAATTTTACTTCTAAATTGAACTGTATTCTTCCTGTATGTGGAGAGTTTTGTTGCTGATAAAGACAATTTTAACAATCTGAATATTTACAAGGGCGACACAGTGGCGCAGCAGTAGAGTTGTTACTTTACAGCGCCGGAGACCCGGGTTCAATCCTGATCTCAGGTGCTGCAGTACAGTTTTGTATGTTCTCCATGTGACCGAGTTGGTTTCCTCCAGGTGTTCCGATTTCCGCCCACATTCCAATTGTCCCTAGTGTGCGGGATAGAACTAGAGTATTGGTGATTATTGGTCGGCATGGATTTGGTGGGCCATAGGGCATCTTTCCACGTTATATCTCTAAACTAAATTAAACTAATCTGAACTGATATGGATAATTTTTCTGAAATTATATTCTGATGGGTGATTCCAGTTTACTTGATCAGACATCAGTTTAAACTGTACAAAGATAGGAATAGACAGGGTTAGGCTGTTCTTGTTTTCCCATATAGTTGTGAGTCTATGAAATGCCTTGACAATAATCATGGCAAATGATTGGTCACTTTGTTTCTGGAGATAGCTGGAGTGATTCTTGACTGAACTACATGTCACAGCAGACCTATGGAATTGACAAATCCTTGTCCCATGGGATCATAAGATCTTCTGGACTAATGTAATCACCTGGGTGTTTTTTAAAATTGACCCAGTGTTTACTTTTCTCTTTTTTTCTTTGCCTATCACTGGATTAAATGTCTGCACATGAGGATGCAAGGTAGAGTGATGTGGGAAATCAATGTTTCATCATGAAAAGGAGGAGGCTTATGTCAGGAATATGCAACTGGGATTGTGAATCCCTTGAACAGTATAAAGGATTTAGGAGTACGCTTAAGAAAGAAATTAGGAGACCAAAAAGTGGCATGAGATATCCCCGGACCATTTTGGCCCATATCCCTCTAAAGTTATCCTATCCAGGTACTTGTACTTGTAATGTTGGGGCGAAGGGATTGTCCTATGAGCATTTTAGTTATTTTCTCTCTTATTAAAACATTTATGATTCTGGATAGCTTTACAGGATGGAAGATGTGAAGACACAGGGTGAATCTAACTTAGGGCACAGTCCTAGGCTGTGGGATCACCCATTTTTGATTAAAGATAATATTTTTTGATGAGAGGATTCACTAACCCAGAGAATTATGGATGCTGAGTCATTATATATAGTCACAACAGACCAACATCAAGAAAAATTGCGGGAAACAATACCAACCGTGGGCTTCGTTGACCTTACTCAGCCTTTGACTTCCTCAAACAGGAGGCACAATGGAACCCAAATTTGACTGCCTGCAGAAATTTGTCTCCATCTTATGGTTGTTTTATGATAGCATGCAAGCCATAATCCTAACAAGTGCACCAATCTCAGATAAGCCCAGTATCAAATAGGGCTGCGTTATTTTTCCCTCACTTTATTCAATCTTTCTTACCCCCGCTTCCAACAAGCTTCCCACTGATTGAAGCTAATTAACATGACTTTCAGGGGACTGTGCAATCTATGGTGGCTTTACTGCAGAAACAAAGTCGCCATAAACTCAGCGGTTTGAGCTGCTGCACATTTACACTACATCTATACATGTTCAGAAGATGAGCTCCAAACAACAGTGTTTTTTTCAATGAAGCATAAGAGGATGGCCCTCTACCAGGCTTTGTTGAGAAACACCTCCTTCTGATGATGAAGTTTCAGAATCATGAAGGAGGACAGGGTTCACTGTTACTCTGATGTACAGAGAGTTCTTCGGGTCCACGTTCATAGGTCTCTGAAAGTGAAAATACAAGTAGCTAGAGTGGTAAAGAAGGTGTATGGAGGGATCAAACTCATTAGTCGGGATCGAACCTGGGTCTCTGGCGTTGCAAGTGCTGTAAGGCAGCAACTAAGGCTGCGCTACTGTGGCCCCACTTGATATCAGTAGCATTGTTGTCACTCGGTACCCACCACCCTGAAGATCATAATTGACCTGAATCTCAATTGGATGAGTCACTTAACTGCTCAGGTTATAAGAACAGTCAGAGGTTTGGCATTCTGTGGCAAATGTCTAACCTCTTGCCACCACAGAGCGTTTCCATCAATAATTCACATCAGGAGTGTGATGGGATGCCTACTTCAATGAGTGCAGCTCCAATAACATCCATGAGACACAGTACTATCCAGGACAAAGCAGCCCACTGGTTTGGCACCTACTTTACCACCCTAAAAACCATTGATCAAGAGCTTCAAAAGCATGGGAACACTAACATATCCTGGTAACCCTCCATGTCGCACATCATACTGTCTTGGAATGGCCATAATTTCCTGATGGTCGGCATGAACTCGGTGGGCTACAGGGCTATGTCCATGGTGTATCTCCGAACTAAACTATTCAAGAAGGCAGCTCCTAGCCAGCTTCTCAAGAGCAATTATGGGTGTCAAAAAATGTTGATTTTGCCAGTGATGCCCAGGTGTTAAAAAAATAAAAGAAAGGATTTCATAACCACATAATAGACAAGCTCTGGTGCAATACTCCTTCTTATGCTCCATTATAACCAAATGAAACAAAAAGAATGAATGAGTGGGATGGCAAATAGAACAACACAGAAAGAGAGTGGGGGGCAAACAGACAATGGTGCGTTTAGAGTATATATTTGTCCATGAACAATGCAATGAGAGATTAACCAGTTTTATTTTAATCATTGTAAATACTAAAGGTTGAAGGTACGTGGGAGTAATGTATCAGTACCACAAATTTTTAGCTACTCTGAGTCAGCTCATAAGTATTATCTTTGACATACTCCCACAGACCAAGCATCATGGCAAGAAAATGACAGGAGACAGCAGCCAGCATGACAAAATTTAAGAATTCTGAACAAGCAAAAGAACTGCTCTCCTCCATTTTTCTGTCATTCCTGTGGTGATTAGTATAAGCAAAACCGCAGTGAATAAATTTGCCTTAACTGTGGAAAAAAACACTTGATCATGACTATTGTGAAGTATTTATTTTTTGGTTCTTCCTAAATCAAATCATAAATGAATATGGGTGAACCTTACGTTCTGTTTGCACACTGGATGCTTCAGTTACTAATTCAGTCCTTGTTGAAGTACTGGGAGGTTGTGAGTTCAAGTCCCATTCCACGGAATTAAGCATAGAATCTAGCCTAGTATTTTAGTCCAGTATAGAGAGAGTGATTCCTATATAAACATGATGACTACATTTCTAAAATATTTGATTGTGACACCCTTTGGAATAAACTGAATAGTGAGAGATGTTGCATGCCCAGAAGGCTTCCTTTTTACAATTCTTACAAATAGTGGTAGGTTCCCTGTTTTTGAAGTAGCTTCTATAATGTATCAATTTGTCTAAATCTTGGGGAGGAAGAAAAACTTATTGTGCCCCAGAAAACACCCAAAAGTTGTTTTACAATGATATTGCTTCTCTCCAGGTGTCCATGATGTGAGTTACTTCTCCTTAATCATGGTCCAGAGTTGGGTTAATATTTGCAATTGGACTGTGAGAGTAAAAAATCCTTCAGGTAAGTACATCATGCATATCATCAGACCAGTTAGCCCAAAGTTTTGAAGGGGTGATTGAAGTAGTGTACAGAGAATTTAAGTGGACTTTTAGAAGCCTTCAAATAAAATTTAATTAAAGTTGAAGCCAAGAGTCAAGAGTGTTTCATTGTCATATGTACTGAAACGGAATAATGAAATTCTTACTTGCTGGAGCACAACAGGTTTGTAAACACAGTACTCAATAGATAATATAATAAACAAACATTTAAAAAGTTCAATATATTGAAAAAACAATATAGTGCCAAAAACAAAATATACACCAAAGTCCCCAGTGTAACCAAAGTAGTTTGTAGTTTAGTTGGACTTCATTGTGTTCAATAGCCTGTTGGGAAGAAACTGTTCCTGAATCTAGACTTTACAGTTTTCAGACTGCTATACCTTCTTCCCAAAGGCAGGAGTGAAATGAGAGCTTGGCCAGGAAAGTGTCGGTTCTTGATGATGCAACTTTTTGAGGCAACGCCTCCTCAAGATCTCTTCGCTGGTGGGAATACTCCCATTAAGAGAGAAGGACAGGGTGGGACACAGGAAAGAGAGTGGGGGGGGGGGGGCTGTAAAGTAAAATTGGAGAATTCAATGTTCATACAAACAATTCCCAATAATTCGGGAAGGAAGCCAACATAATGTAGGACCTTTCCCACCCAGCCATTCCTTCTCTCTGCTCTCGTCGGACAGAAGATACAGAAGCTTAAAAGTGTGTGCAAACCAGACTCAGGAACAGCTACTTCCCCTCTGTTATCAGACTTCTGAATGGTACTTTCATAAGATGGGGTACAGTCCCGATTTTCCAACCTACCTCATTGTGGACATTGGAGTCATCCTCTGGAACTGTTATGCAACAATGCTGAGAGCTGTATTCGACACTCCTCTATCTTTATCTTTTGTACTTGTGTTTTGTACTTGTGTTTACATCTCTGTCTGTATCTTTCTCATCTTCCTATCTTATGTGATTGTGTTTGGCTTGATTATATTCATACAGAGTATTATTTAATTTGATTGGATAGCAAACAAACAAAAGCTTTACACTGTATCTTGGTACCCATGACAATAATAAACCTAAACCTAAAAGTTGAATTAGATTGAAAAATAGTAAATGCATTCCCTTTATTGAAAGAGAGAGAAACAGATGGCAAGAATCTACAGGCCAGTTCTGTATGTCAGCAGCTGTCAGGGAAATGTTAAAAATTATTTTTAAAAATGCTACGGCAAAGCACTTGGAAAACTCATAATTTGGCAAAACTCACATTGTGTTGTGAAAGGGAAATCATGTTTGAACAATTTATTGAAGTTCTTTGAAGAAATAACATGTGCAGTAGATAAAATGGAACCAGTGGATATACTTAGTTTTCCAGAAGGCATTTGATAAGGTGCCAGATCTAAACTTATTGTGAATATAAAAGCTCACAATCTGGGAGGTAACATATTGGCATGGATGGAATGTTGCCTGGCTAACAGGAAACAGATCAGCATAATTGGGTCTTTTTCTGGTTCCAAGATGTAATGAATGGTGTATAAATAAAGCAAAAAACATGACTGCTGGATTTGCTAGTGTTACAAGCATAGTTAGGAAGGCAAGCTGTAAATAGGAATCAAAGGGTCTACAAAGAGAAATGAGTGGGCAAAGATCTGTCAAATTTTGTACGTAGTGTGGGAAAATGTGAAATTGTCCATTTTGATAGGAAAATGAAAAAGCATATTATCTAAATGGTGAGAGATTTCAGAGCTCTGAGAAGCAGAGGGGCGTGAGTGTTCTACTGCATTAGAGTCATCGAGGGGCCAAGTGGTTGACTCCTGCTCTTAACTCAAATGAGAATAATTTCCTGAAGCAGTGCGCATCAAATCTTTCACTTCTCTAATGTTTTGTTAGGCATTCATGCAACTATCTTTGGTATATTATTTCTATTGAACAGATTTTGAATAGTATTATTGGGCAGCTTATGGCAACAGCTATTCTAGTCTTGATTTCCTTTTCAGATCTTCTATTTTGGTGATATCCAGATTATTTATAACTTGTTACTCTTTCCAATTTTTTATTGCTGATCTTCCTACATCGTTGCTCTTGGTGATCGTGAGGATTAAAAATCACTTTGGTTTTCTCAGCAGTAATTTTACATTGCAATGCATTTTGCAGTTTTGTTCAGCATTTATAAACCAGCTTTTCCTTGCTGTCAGATTTATTTAATCAGTGAAGCACAGTTGTTGATCTTGTGCCCTCTAATCACTTGCAATTCTCAAAGACATCAGGTATGCAATGTTTGATGAAGAGGCATGTTGAGAGTAAGTTGGCACACACCTCCGGAAGAAATATTACAATAGGACTCAGCATCATAATCAATCAAAAAGTTGGATTGATGAACTATGAACAAGTCAAAACTCTCCAATGAGAAACAAAAATCATCAGAAAGCAAACTGATTAAATTTCTCGATTCCAAAGAGACCAATCAGATTACTCATATTCAGAAATTTTCAGCCATTAGTCTATTTATTTTCTCAAGATTGTGCATGCAAGTAAAAATAACAATTTTTTTTAAAATTCACAATCCTGAAAAAAACTTTAAGCATCAATACAAACTGGATGATCAATGGCTCATCTTTTTCACATAAGATAGACACAAAAAGCTGGAGTAACTCAGCGGGACAGGCAGCATCCCTGGAGAGAAGGAATGGATGACTTTTTGGGTCGAGACCCTTCTTCAGACTGGTTAGGGATAAGGGAAACGAGATATATATATGCTGATGTGGAGAGATAAAGAACGATGAATGAAAGATATGCAAAAAAATAATGATGATAAAGGAAACAGTCCATTGTTAGCCGTTTTTAGGTTGAAAATGAAAAGCTAGTGCAGTTTGGGTGGGGGAGGGATAGAGAGAGAGGAAATGCCGGGGCTACCTGAAGTGAGAGAAATCAATATTCATACCACTGGGCTGTAAGCTCAAGTAAAATATGAGATGCTGTTCCTCCAATTTGCATTTAGCCTCACTCTGACAATGGAGGAGACCTAGGACAGAAAGGTCTGTCTAGGAATGGGAAGGAGAATTAAAGTGTCCAGCAACCGGGAGATCAAGTAGGTTCAGGCGGGCTGAGTGAAGATGTTCCGCGAAACGATCGCCCAGTCTGCATTTGGTCTCGCCGATATTTAAGAGCCCTAACCAGCCTGAAGGCCGAAATGTCTCCCATTCTTTCTCTCCAGAGATGCTGCCTGTCCCGTCTGTTACTCCAGCTTTTTGTGTCTATCTTCGGTTTAAACCAGCATTTGCAGTTCCTTCATACACATCTTTTTCACATAGTTGGATGTGAGGAATGAGCTGCCAGGAGAAGTTGTAAAGGCAGATATAGTTACAATGCCCATTTTGGCAGGTTCTGGGATTGAAAATGTTTAGAGGGATATTGTCAAATGCAGGGAAGCGGGACTACCTCAAATAGACATATCAGTTGGCTTGTACAAAATTGGACCAAAGGGCCTGCTTCCGTGCTGTATAGCTTTATCTATAATTATATCGTCCATTATTGGACCACCAACATGATCCAGCCACCAGACATATTATTTCTGCTTTCTACTTTCGGCATTCTGTAGGGACTGCTCCCACTCTAATGCCTGGTCCCCTCTTCAAACCTCTCTGATACTCACTTGACTTTTAACGGAACATTTCCTTGCCACTACATGAGAAATGCAACATTTGTACTTTTTCCACCTCCCCATTTTCCAACCACCCAAACACTCCTTCCATGTGAAGCAACTGTTCACTTTGTTTCTACATTGAATTGATTGATTCCAGATAATCAGCCTTTCCAGTACCTTGTAATTTCTGCTTTGCAACGTTACTGGTTTTTTTTAACGCATTGCTGCCTGACCCCATTGATTATTTCTAGAATTTTCTATTTTAATTTCCGCTTTCCAACATCTGCAATATTTTGCATTCGGTTCTCCTTCCGTTTCAAGCAGTTGAGCTGGACATTTTATCCAAACATAGGTACTCTTGAACTTTGTGGAAAGGTATGAGACAGGGAGGGAGGGAGGGAGAGGTAGGACTGGTTATTGAGATTCATGTGACTTGCAGTTTGTTTCCTTTATTAAACCGTAAGACTATATCTAGGGCAATGTGTTAATTTAACATGAAAATCTGTTTCTTTTCCCCTGTTGCTTCATGGTATTGTGGTCTGCTGGGAAGCCCAGTGAATTTTATCTTCTCTTTCTCACTTCCTTCATCTAAATTACTGATAAATTATAGTATAAAGCCAAGGCACCAAGTAGAGGTCTCGACAAATCACATCCACAAATTAGGGGACGTACCTTCCGATTATCTATGATCTGTGTCTGCTGCCTCCGAACTGATTAAATATTATATTGCAGATTGCCTCCAATTTAACATGCTTTCATTTTTCAAAATTTTATTAAGAACTTAATTCAACATCTTGTGGATGTCTATAGAAATATTATCCATATTCACTTGTAAATGAAAATAAAAACTGCAAATTCCGGAAATATGAAATAAAAACAATAAATGCAGGGTTCTTTGCCTACCATCTATTTTTTATTTTATTTTTTCCATATAGTCAGATTATACATTGCACAGACTATATAACAGCAACACATTACATAGAAGCTGATTTTAAACACCCCATTATTTCAGTCTGTCAGAGAAAGAAAACTTCTGTTCCACCCATTTCACTCCCCCATCTGCTTTGCTAACTAGACTAACTTGTTTCTCTCTTTCTTGGTTCTGATGAAGGGTCCCAATGCTGAAACATTAATTGTTTCTTTCTACGGGCATGGCGACTGCTGCTGAATGTTTCCACCATTTTCTGTTTTTAGTCCACAGATGATTACAGTAGTAGCCTTCTCATGAAAATCAGATCGGCTGGTTAGACATTGACCTATTTATATTTTACAAATCCATGCTACCGCTGTTCAATTCATATTTGTCCGGGTGCTCTGAGCAAATGCTATATCAGCAATAATCTTAAAAGAATGTGGCCCACAGTTGCTTAAGAAATTGACAGAGTTACTTCAGGAGGAAAAAGCACCCTGGGACTTGTAGGACACTTGATTTACCTACCTGAGCAAGCATGAGGGGGCCATCGTCTGTGATGATCACAGATGAATCTCTTTGCTCATGACTGCTTTTACAATCCTCCCTAGCATCCTGTTAAATAGATTGAGCATTCACCTTTGAAGGATGCCTAATCCTTGAAAGCCAGTGGCATTTCCGTTAAGGGCGTGGAACATTTGATGTGATTTTCACAAGACAACTCCAAGAGAAGTGCCAAGCAGCTCACTACTTTTGTCAATCTCACTAAAGCTTTAAACACTGTTTGTCAGTAGGGCTTATGGAAGATCATGGCAAAGTACAGCTTCCCCGAGAAGTTTATCACTCCATGACAATTCCATGACGGTATGTTTGTCAGAGTAATGGATGATGGAGAATCTTCAGATCCATTTCAGGTCACCAATGGTACGAAACTAGGCTGTGTGCTCTACCCCACATTGTTTAGTATGATTTTCTCTGCAATGCTGTCTGATGGCTATCCTGATAAAGAAGATGGAATCAACCTTAGATACAGGCTTGCTGGTGCTCTTTTTAACCTAAGGAGACTCTCAATCAAAACCAAAGTACGAGAAACCACCTTAAAGGACTTTCTCTTTGCTGACGACTGTATACTCAATCCAATCTCAGAAGCTGATATGCAGGAAAGCTTGGTAAAGTTTGCCAAAGACTGTGGCAACTTTAGTTTAACAATTAGCAGAAGAAAATAGAAAATATGCACCAGCCTACATCGAACACCCCAAACACAGACTCAAACATTCTTCATCATAGGCAGAGGCTTTCTATAGTGGACAGGTTCACACAACTTGGCAGCACTCTTTCAAGATCAGTGAACATTGATCAATTAACAACAGGATAGCAAAAGGGTTTTGGAAGACTGAGAAGTGTAGGAATGAAGAATCAGCTTATTTACCAAACTGAAGGTGTATTGTACTGTCATACCCACCTTACTCATCCTAGTGAAAATGGACAGTAGAGAGCAGACACGCCAGACAGCTTCACCACTTCCATCTTCGAACATCCCTGAAGATTTTCAACAGTGACACCTACCATTGGAAACAATAAGCATTAGATCATCCTGTTTGGTATACCTGCATATAAAGTGGTGCTTGTTCATATGAGGAAACTAGAATGGAGGAAGCAAATAGGGAAACAAAATCTCAAAAATCAAGAACCACTGATACAACAGCATCCCTATACCTCTGTCACTTGTGTAGAAGGAACTCTTGACCCAGATTGATCTAATCAGCCACCACCATACACCACAAATCTATCAACTAGATGCCATGCATTTTACTCAAGAATGAGTGACGAACAACAACAACTTTCCCATTAAATTCAGAAAGGTTAGTTACACTTGACCTATTTACCCTTTACAATATTTTGCAACCACTGTATGATTCATATTTGTCTAAGTGCTCAGTTACTCGGTCTAATTGTGGATTCCATTTTCCCACAACAGATGTTAGCCCAACAGTTCAACAAGTTTTCTCTCCCAACCTTATAAAGTAATGGAATGACATTTGGAAACTTTCCAACCGAAGACAATTCCTGATCCAAGAGAAGTCTGGAAACTCATAACTAAAGCTCATCATTAAAACTGTTTTTAGAAACTATTTTCACAATAGTCTTGAATGACCCTTTGCCGATCAAGCACTAGTTGCTCATGTTTAGTTTCATTTTCATGTACATTTTTCATGTACAATTGATATTTTCTAACAACTTTGAAAAATATTCTAACAATTATTTTGCTTGCTATTGTCTGACACTGGAAACAAGCCATAATATAAAATACTTGTAGCAGAATAGCAACGGTATAGTGTAATTCATAAGTTCTCTGCAGCACAGACAATATGTATGATTATGGATCAGGGGAGTTTGGATTTAAGTTAGTAGAGGCATAACAGATGCTGGGTAAATAATAACTATTATGTACGTATTATCTTTGAAAAATTAAAGCAAATAAATCTGGGTAGCAATGAGATAAATTCCAAGAGTCCACTTTAAATGAGTCTTTGGTAAGTTTTTGGTGTTTTCACACCAGCTTACTGATAACATACCAACAACATGAAAAAGTAGGACATTCCTGACAGAATTGGTGAAATTGTTTTCTGATTTTGTGCTGCCGATGCATTGTCCTTCTTACGGGCACCAGCTCATGGGATGCTGTGGGCAGCGCCACTGATTTCTTAATTTGCACAGCTGGTAGATAAGCCCTTCTCTACATTATCGTATTCCCTACCTTGTTGCGTGGGTATTCCAGAGTGAAAGAAAAGCACTGATTTATTTTATCACTGTTTATTTTTTCATTCTATCACTAACTCCATTCACAGATACCATTCCTCAAAACTAAGGAGTAATAACTCTGTGAAAAAATGGCTGACAGCGACTCTTTAGCCGTGAATGTGAACACCACAGTATATTGATTGCAGAGCACATAAAAAGTGGCACAGACAGTAATTGAATCTCAAGTTTCTGATGATGTTGAGAATAATTCTCTGGGTATTCAAAACACAAGTTCTTCAATTCAATTACTTCTGTATCTATTTATTAGTATCTATTTATCATTTATGACCCGAGCCTCTGTACCAGATAACTGCATCATAATCACTTCTATACATATGTCTCTGCCGGAAGCCATTCTAAAGAGTAGAAGATCAGATAACATAACTTTTTTTCCATCATACCCGTGCTAACTTAATGTAAAGATCAATAGAATTAATAGTAGAATTAGTCCCACGACGACCAATTTTCTTGATTAGTACGGGTTTCAGAGGTTATGGGGAGAAGGCAGGAGAATGGGGTTAGGAGGGAGAGACAGATCAGCCATGATTGAATGGCGGAGTAGACGATGGGCCGAATGGCCCAATTCTACTCCAATCACTTATGATCTTATGACTGGTCTTTTCCCATTTAATAATAATAATAATAATAATAATAATAATAATAATAATAATAATATTCATTTATTGTCATTGCAACAAGTACAACGAAATTAAAAAATAGCCAATCCTGACGGTGCGTAAAAACATATATGCAATAAATGCAAAAACAAATAAATACAATTATATTAAGTACAAAAGATTTTTTAACAGTGTTGCCTAGTGCAGAAGGTAGTGTTCAGTTCTCGTATGGCCCTGGGGTAAAAACTGTTCTTAAGTCTGTTTGTTCGGGATTTGATCGACCTGAAACGTCGACCAGAGGGCAGATGAACAAACAGACGGTGGCCGGTGTGGGATGGATCTTTTATTATTTTGCCTGCTCTACTGAGGCAGCGTAGGCTGAACAGGTGCTCCAGGGAGGGCAGTGAGCAGCCGATGATCTTCTGGGCCGTCGTGATGACCCTCTGAAGGGCCTTCCTGTCCTTTTCTGAGCAGCTGGCATACCATGTGGTTATACAGTATGCCAGCACACTCTCGATGGAGCAGCGATAGAAGGACATCATGAGCTTCAGGTTGGTTTTCCTGAGGATGTTGGTTTATTCAAATATTAGTTGACAGAACTATGTTCAGTTTTGAAATCAAGTACATTTGAGGTCGCTTGTTCAATTTTAGGATTGTGTAAAGTGAAAATTATTATTGGCAGGGGTAGCTGAGACTGTTTTCCTTGATTATAATGAAGGCCCAGTGATGGGTTAGAGCCTTACTGGTTAGTATTGCAGATCAGAGAATGCACATGTGTCAGTACATCCAATACACAATGTAGGACTGAAAAGTCAGAACTTCACCAGATAAGTAACCTCTGCACTGGTGATCCAAACAGGGCATCATAGCTAATTAGAAGGCATCATAACCCTGTTAACAAGCCTACATTTGTC
The DNA here is from genome assembly GCF_053455715.1 of Rhinoraja longicauda. NCBI lineage: Eukaryota > Metazoa > Chordata > Chondrichthyes > Rajiformes > Arhynchobatidae > Rhinoraja > Rhinoraja longicauda. Next base: position 16,225,655 of record NC_135978.1, read on the forward strand.
CTCTGGTTGTGAGTAATGGATATTGCCATGAAAAACAAAATCCAAATCAGTATTTTTTTTCATATTAGGATTGAGTCACAGTGTAATACAATCTCAACAATCAACATTGTTGTGACATACTCATGATATCTGTTGAAACTAATGTATTGAACTTTGTAACTCTGTGGTCCAACCAGCTTAACTGGAAAAAAAAAGCCAAATATTTTAATATTGAGTCTGCATCTGGGTGTCATTTGTGCTGAGTTAATTAGATTCTTCCAGCACAGCATTACTAGCTTTGCAATTGATCCCAGCATCCTGGAAACAATATAAATCAGGATTTGGGTTCCTGTACACTCGTCAATGACTCCTGCTGGGACCCACATGCATTGTTCAACTGAGGAAGGATTGGACTGTGATGTTATGCATTTGGTGGGCCCCTTAAATTTGCTCTGCCATTCAATGAGATTGTTGCTGATCCGATCTTGGCCCCAGCACCACTTTCCCATTCTCTCCCCATATACTTGTAAATTAAGTCTCTGTCAGTCTCCATCTGGAATATATTTAATGACAGAGCCTCCACAGCTCTGTGTGTGGAGAATTCCAAAATACACTCAACATTTTGAGAGAAGGAATTCCTTCTCTGTTTAGAAGTAGAAACAAGGAACAGCAGATGTTGGTTTTTTGGGATGCTGGGACTTTCCTTCGCCCGGTGGGGACTTCAAAAATTGGGAGCCTTGATCGCCTCGTGGCGCCACGGGAGAAGAATGAGGAGGAGAGAGGACGCTGACGTGAGAGGACGCTGGCGCTGTTTATTCGCCGCTTCTCCGTCAGGATAGTTTGTCTGTTTTTATGTTATGACTGTTTTTGTAAAGCGCTTTGAGCACCTGGTAAAGCGCTATATAAAATAAATGCTTATTATTATTATTATTATTATTATACCAAATTCAGACACAAAGAGCTGGAGTAGCTCAGTGGGTCAGGCAACATTTCTGGAGAAAAAGGATGGGTGGAGGGCGGGGGGAGGGGGTGGGTGGTGAAGAACTGGAGGCAAGAAAAGACCAGGACCTATCAGGGCTAGCCACAAATGACCTCACGCGCCTGGTAAACCCATTGGTGGCTCGGGAAGGTGTAATCTCAAAAGGAAAACAATAGGAGAACTGCGGAACTGGTAAAACGACTTGGATGGAATTGTTTTGAGAAGTGGCTTTCCCACACAGCTTTACTGCCTCTCCCAATTTCAGCATATTTTTCTGTTTTTATCTTTCTCTTTCTCCAACTAACCCTGCATTTGATTAGATATTATAAGTATTATCACCTGGACAATCTTAGTCTTCACCTGGTCACCCTACCACAGACACTCTGTTCTATCCATTATTCGCTCCCTCTGCAATTTAACACATATTTGTTTTTCCTCTTCTCCTTATCCAATGAGGGAACATTAACTGTAACAGCACAGTGGTACATCGGTTATTGGTGCTGTCAGACAGCTCCGGTGACCTGGGGTCAGCACTAGGTGTAGAGTTTGCATGTTCTATCTGTGACATTGTGTGTGTTTCCCTAGTGCTCTAGTTTCCTTCCACATCCCACAGATATTCGAGTAAGTTAATTGGCCACTGTGTGGATGGGTGGCAGAAGAACAGGGGGTAGTTGATGACATAAGAGGAAGACAGGGAAATAAGGGATTGAAATTGACAGGATTGTTCTGAGCGCTGACATGATGAGCCCAATGTCTCCTTTTGTGTTTTGAGAAAATGGGCCTCTGCTGAATTTAAATCCAGCTAATGGATTAGAACTTAAAAAGACAACTGGCATTAGTAATGATGAGCACAAAACTAATGGATAGTTTTGAAAAAAATAAAAATTAGATCCACTCACGTCCTTTAGGGGGAAATCTGCCATCCTTATCAGACCAAATGGGACTCCAGACTAACCAACGTAGTTGTCTCTTAAATGTCCTCTTGCAGTTAGTTCAATCATTGGGCCAATGAGGGAAGGATAATAACATTGGCACCCAAATATTTTATCCAGTATGCAGTTCCAATTCCAATTCAATGCAGAGATCTCCAGTATGCTCCAATGTACTTGTCCTCAATCACATGCCATTATTGCTGTTGCTGACTGCCTCTTTTCATAATCTCTTGAATGAATGTACTAGTTACCATTTTTTAAATTCATTCTCAGCATGTGGATGCCAGCAGAAAGTTCAGCATGTATGCCCTTTGGGTATCCTTACAACTGAATTTATTCAAGGGTCAACAACAATGCCACAGATGAGCCACAGCACCAGAGACCCATGTTCGATCCTAACCTCAGGTGCTGTCTGTGTGGAGTTTGCACATTCTCCCTGGGACCAAGTGAGTTTTCTCCAGGTGCTTCTGTTTCCTCTCACATCCCTAAGACACGTGGGTTTGTAGCTTAATTGGCTGCTGTAAATTGGTCCTATTGTGTAGGGATGAGAAAGTGGGATAACATAGAACTAATGTAATGAGTGATCAATGGCTGGCGTGGACTCAGTGGCCTTAAGGACCTGTTATCATGCTGAATCTCTAAACTCTAAACTAAATGTAAGTTTGATACTTCTGTCAGGTATGGACCAAAAAAAGGGGAACTATGCTGGGTTTTATCTCTAATGTTATTAGCGAATATGGAGTGTTTATAGCAATAGGGTAGCTGCTAATTATTATTCCACCACATAACTGATAAATCAGTGCATCCAACTGCAATAATGGTCATATTTTTTAAACTATGGGCTCCCTACCTAGTCGGAGCATGGTTAAGGCAGTCTGAAGAAAGGTCTTAGCCCAAAACATCACCTAACCCTTTTCTCCAGAGATGCCGCCTGAGCTGCTGAGTTACTCCAGCATTTTGTGTCTATCCTGGTTAAGATTAAATGTAATATAGAACCCTTACAGTATAGACACACAAAAGAAAGTTTGATCTTTACAACAAAGGCTATATTTGAAAAGTCCAAATAATGTAAGGCCAGTGTTTAATGCAACTCACCCCCCATCCCCGCTATTACTTTCTCCAGAAATGCTACCCCACCTTCCTACTCACCATCCCCCATCATCATTCAACTGCACAGATTTGATATGTATATCAGACATTAGCTTTATAAATATTTTCCTTTTAATTTAATTTTTTCAATTGTCACAATACGCTGCTAGCAGGGTTGCCCCTTATTTAATCGAAGCGGAAATAATGTCAAACTTATACAAAGCTAATTATTATGTAATAATAAAAAATATATTTATAAGTAATTATATTTCATTCATCAGAATCTAGTAGATTAAATTTTGCATGTATTTCTCTGATCATATTGCTTCTATTGGAAGTTCTGATAACTAGATTTCCTAAATATGTATTTTTAGTCAGAGAATTTTCATTTCTTTCAGCGATTTATACCACCTCCTTAACCTTGAAGATTGAGATAGTTTGGCCATCTGGGCAACAGATGTCTCCCCAACCATTGTGGTGTTCTGCCAAAATGGATTAAGTGAAGGTATTATCATGTGGTCCCCTCAGCCTCTACTCCTGAAATATTCAGCTTATTTTACTCAATACTATCTAATGACTTTCCTGATTGTACCAACAAATTGCACTTTCAAGAATTTGATTCAAAGATCTGCTGAAACTTGTTTCCAAATATATGATCAGAGGTTTAAAAATGATTAAACTCACCATGTATATCATTCACTAAAACAAGAGTGTTTAAAAAAAATTCTCCCCCGTGTGTTTATTTAGTTTCCCCTTAAAGATATATGATAGTTAATGGCTAAAGGGATTTCCCCTGAATTCCCTATTAGATTAGTTGATAACTGTCCAGTTTTGATGGCCTCACATATACTCTAACCTTTCAAACTATTTTATATCTCTATTAGCATATCCCTGATCCCTTCCTGGGAAATGTTCCAAATTTTCTCATGATCTCTATTTCCTGCGGTGATTCTACTTTCCCAGAGGTTTAGGAAACTTTAAAACACACCCACGATTGAATTCGTACTCGCTTTAATTTATTTTAGCTTCTAGTTTTATCATGAATCTCCATGTTTCCTTTTTGCCTTTGAACTAAGTGGAATTGCAGGACACCAGAATGTAAGAGCTGGAAAGGTATCACCTCCATAATGGAGTGTCCCTTTAAGAGCTATATCCTCCCAATTAGAGGACTTCCAACACACTAAAAGAGAAAACCACTCTGAAGCTGGCATGTGGAAAACAGACAATGTTGTTATGTGAGCTTTACAATTCAAGGTTTCACGGGGTAATTGCCAAAGGGTCAAAAAGACCTGAACAGGCTGGAAAAGAACATATCTGCAGGAGATATGTTCTTAGTGTCTGGATGCCCATGGAGTCTTTCAGGACAACAGCTAGTGACTCATGGAAGGAGATTGTACTCTGAGGACAGGAATGAAGTCTAGAAATAGCAGGAATTGTGGAGAAGCCAGTAAAACTTGTTGCCTGCTCCTGTGAGCTGAAGGAAAAGTAGACAAGGACTCCTATCCTTGTTTGAGTTGCCTCACTAAAGCAAATGTGAGGCAGCCAGTAAGGTGTGGCAGAGATCAGCAGTAGCATCTTGGAATGATTCTGAGACCATAAAGCTGTGAATGATAACATTTGAGAAATATCCTCTTGAGGGCCTGTCCCACTTAGGCGATTTTTTAGGCGACAGCCGGCGACTGTCAAAGTCGTAGCAGATCGCCAAAATTTTCTTTTACCCGTCGACAATGAGCACGACAATGCCGAGTCAGGTCGAGATTACAGCGTCTTCAGAAACATCGCGAAATTCCCACGCTGTCAATGCTTCTCCAGCGTCCTAATTTTCGCTGAAATCACTGACAAGTCGGTAAGTACTTGAGAGTTTTGAACTATAACATCTTGTATGGGTTACTTAAAAACCAAGCATCACTGTAACAAGGCATAAACTGGATTTACTTCCAGTTTACTAATAGCTGTATTAAAAAAATTAATTTAAAAAGTGGTTAAGTGGATTTTTGTGAAAAGTGTGTGGGCATTCTTTGAAAATGTACGGGAGATGCATATCTGGTTTCTGGGTTGCATATCTGGGTTGGGGGCCCACTTTAAATGTAATGGCTGATGGCCATAAACATCGCGAAAATTCCCACGCTTACCTGACCGTCAAACTGTCGCCTCCAATCTACCTGTCAAATGTCCTGACGGTAAATAATTTGGTTAAACACAAGCATTTTATGGTGTTTTGAAATGACTTTACTTATTTTAATATTATGTGCTTCTAAATGCATCTAAGAGAACCTAGCAAACCTGGGGACAGCACGCGGCAGCGCCCGCAATAAACAACGATACCTGGCGACAAGCCAGCCGTCGCCGAGAAATTTCACTCCGGATGATTTCTCAGCGATGCGCCGAGATCCACTATGGTTCTTGGAAGACTCCTCACGATCATGCCCGCGACACCCCGGTGAACTGTCGGCGACAGCCTAGTCGCCAGCAGTCGTCTTAAAATCACCTAAAGTGGGACAGGCCCTTTATATTGTCTCCCAGCCTAGTACTGGCTGAATTTTAAATGCTCACCTTTGCCTCTGTGGCCCTACACCTCTGTCTTCTTCAGCATCACTGCATTTCTCCACTGTTGGCCACATGTGTCCTTTATTTTATTTTGAGCCAGCCAGATGTGGATTCAACAAATTAGACACAAAGGAAAAAGAGAAAGTCTTTCATCTATATGCTTTACACAATCTCCGAAAGTGCCTTACAATCATTGAATTACTTTTGAAGTGCAGTCACTGTTCTAATATAGGAATAGCATCAGTCAATTTAAACAGAACAGGTTCGCACAAACAGCATTGTGATTATAATCAAATAATCTTTTCTTTGTTGTTTAAAAAATATACATCTGCTAGGACACCTTGGATATCACACCTGCTTTACTAGGAAATAGTGCCTTGAAATCTTTTAAGTTCATCTGAGAGTTTACTTTAACTGAAAAATGGCAAATGTAACAGGGCAGCATTCTCTCGGTATGGCACATCAAATTCTAATCTAGATATGTGCTAAAATCTGGAATCAGATTTGAATTGAGACTTAAAGGCAGCCAACAGAGGTGAAGCCGACACCTCATTCATACTTCCCTTTCTTTATTGCACCTGTTTCCATAGTTATGTTGCGCACTTGGAAATGGTGTTTGTAATGGGTCTGATAAAGAACTTTGAGTTATTTTATTATCTGTGAACATAGGTGTTACTGTGGTTGAGATTGATATCAAGTTAAAGGATGAGTTGCTTTTCACAAACATACTGTCATTATCCTGTTGCCAGCCAAAAGACCATATTCCATTGTGTGCAGCCGGACAATCCGAAGGCCATTCACCTACCAAAGCATCTCACACAGGATCTGGTCTGAGTTGAATCGCACCATGCCAGCTGGGTGGTCTGCAAGTGAAGATGAGGAAAACCCTTCGTGTACTGAAGCAGCTCCCACAAACCCTCCCATAATTCTTTATTCAATTCTTAAAAGAACATTACACCTTGGAGACCAAAAGCAGAAAACTTTGTCTTAAACTAATGGTAGGATAGGAAAAAATCTGTGCAAACTGCTGCCTTTTGTTAAATTCTACTTATGTTATATTTGGCAAGATAAAGTGCTCAGTAATGTTACGTTAAAACATTCAGTCACATCAGAGAATACCCTTATGTTGACATTCAAATTGTATTACAGTTTAACAACCAGTAATTCAAAGGGATACTGTGCCCCATCAAGGCTATCAAAGGAACCCATTTTAAACCAAGCAACCGATCCTAGAGGAAACATTCGCAGAACCAATTATCCCTCAACACATGAATTGCACTAATTAACTGTGCTCTTTTCATAACCTTTGTTCACTTCCCTTACTGAACGAGACAGTGCATCACAATTGTCTCATTGCTCTTCCCTTTATGATCCCCTATTAAGGATTTTATTTGGTTTCTTTCTAGGTGACCTTTTCAGCCAAGGTTGTGCCTCACTAGAGAATGAATGAAATGCTCTATAATAAATTTTGATCTTTTTTAATTTGTGAGGCCAGGAATGACTCATTATCTCAATGGCTTCACCCATCTGTCTGTAAATCATTTTATCCGAGTGATAACAGCTGTCACACCACATCGAAAAATTGAACATTTGGCGAACTATCAGATTACAGTAGCGGAGACAAAGTCTTGCAATTAAACTTCAGGGAGCTCAATTGGTGTTGCCCTATAGGCATCAGCAATCGTGTGCTGGAGAGAGTAAACAATCTATGATACGGCTGGAATTCTCTGCCTAATTAATAAAAATCATAGAATTATTACAGTCCAGAAAATGTCCATTTGGCGCTGTGCCGACTATATATAGAACAAAAGAAAACAAAATGCTGGAATAATTCAGTGGTCAGACACAGCATCTCTGGAGAACATGAATAGATGCCATTTCGGTTCAAGATCCTTGAAGGAATCTGACCCAAAGCATCAGCTCCATGTTCTCTAGAAATGCTGTTTGATCCACTGAGTTAGTTCAGGACTTTGTATCTTCTTTTGTAAACCAGCATCTGCAATTCCTTGTGCACATATTGATAAAACAAATTGGTCAGTCCCAGTGTATTCTTTTTCTATAACTCTCCAATGCTCATCCAGTTCCCTTTTGAAGACTTTTTTTGATTTGCTTTACCACCCTCCATAATTTTCTAGCACCTATCCAATTCTCCTTTGAAATATTCTATCAGAGTAGATGGAAACGTTTTGGTGTGTCAAGAGTGAGTCATTCACTGACTTGCTCATTTCCATAGTATTTATATGGCTGATACATATGAATTTCTGGTCAGTAGTGACTGCTAAATTAATGATGCTAGGGGACTCGGTGATGGTAATACCACAATATTAAGGAATGGTAGCAAGATTTTCTGCAAAACACATGCCTCGCTGCTGGCCCAGCCTCGCCGCTGGCCCGGCCTCGTCTCGCCGCTTGCCGCTGGCCTGGCCTCGCCGCTGGCCCGGCCTGGCCTCGCCGCTGGTCTGGCCTGGCCTCGCCGCTAGCCACTGGCCTGGCCTCGCTGCGTAGCGTGAGGCCCGTTGATGTTGAGAGGGGATGGGGTGGGTGAATGGGGGGGGGGGGGGTTGGGGTATGGGGGTGGGGGGAGGGGGAGGGGGGAGTGGGGGTCGGGGGGGTGGGGGGCGGAGGAAGGGAGGTGGGGGTGGGGAGGGGATTGTGGGTGGGGAGGGGAGTGGGAATGGGAGGGGAGTGGGGGTGGGAGGAGAGTGGGGAATGGGAGGAGGGGAGGGGATGCTGAGGAGGGGAGGGAGGTAGGGGAGGGGGAGGGGAGTAGGGGGGAGGGGTGGGTGTAGAGTGGGAGTGGGGGGAGGGGGTGGCGGTGAGGGGAGGGTAGTGGAGGGGTTGGGGCGGACTTGAACCGTTGTGATTTGCCGTTGAAGACAACTGGAGAAAGTATGTCTTCAATAAAATTGGGTATGTGCAGTTTTAAATGAAACTCTTTCTTCATAACATAGTCAGACATTTTATGACCATTATTTTTTTATTCAATACCAAGGGAATTGGGATGTGTAAGGAAAAAGCAAAATAGAAAAACAAAACAAAACAATTTTTTCTTTGTTGTAAAAAGTATTTCTGTTCAATAACCTTTCTATAAATAGCAGAATATACTCATGATAGGCCTGGCATTGTACATGGAGTCCAAGAACTACAGATTGTTGGAAATAATAATCGTTTTTCACACATGAATTCAGCACAACACGTATGCGCATTTGGCGTGCATACTTTTTTTTTTGCTGCAAAGTTGCATTACGCACCATATTATGAATTTTGGACATCAAAATTCCGAATTTGTAAAATCAAATGTTGGGATGTCTTTAATTATTTATCACCATTCAATACCAGGTATGGCTGAACTACAGAGCCTCGATCTGTAGTTTTGGTTGTAAAATTGCTTAGCCCAGTCTATTTCATGCTGTCTTTGCTATTTAGTGTATTCATAGATGCAGACTATCTGGAGCTGTTCTCAGTATGCCCTGCACACGTCAGTGTAGAAGCTGTAGAGCGAAATAGTGCGAGGGATATGCTGGGACACAAAGCTACAGATTGTGGTGATGTACATTTCCACTGCTGCTGATGATCGCAGCGCTTCATGGATGCCCAGTTTTCAGCTGCTCAGTCTATCCCATTTATCACGATTATCATGGCACATGGAAAGTGTCCGTGTGGATTTGGGACTGTCTGCATAAGGACCCCTTGCCGATAATTTCTATAACTGGATAGACGCAAGAGTTACAAGTTGAAAGTGAAGAGAAGGTCAAGTAGGTTAATCCCTTGTGATGGTCCACTCACCTATGTTAGAAATCCAGTCTGGGAGATATGACCTTTGGGACTCACGCAGCTCAGACAGTGGTGGCACTACCAACCACTGTTAGTGATGGGCATTGAAGTCCCTCATTCTGTGTCCTTGCTACTTCCAGTACTCCTTCCAAGTGTTTTTCAACGTGGAAGAGCACTAATTCATCAAATATAGGAAAACAGTAGATGGTAATCCATTTCCGTATTGGACTGGATACCACAGACTTTATTTGGTCTACAACCAATGTCAAAGATTCATGAGGCTATTCCCTCTAGCCTGCATACATGGGCCAGCCCTTATCCAGGGAGGATTGTAATCATGTATTGTCTTTCTGCTGACTGGATAGCAAGCAACAAAAGCTTTTCACTGTACCTCGGTACACATGACTATAAGCTAAACTGAAACTGAATGATTCTGAGCACAGATACACTAATCCTATTTGCCAGCACTAAGTCAGTATGGGCCAGCCAGTATCCAGGGAGGATTATAATCATGTATTGTCTTTTATACCGTACCTGTTTGTGTATGAGTGAATGCCTCTTAAACTTGTAATTCTAAACTTGTAAAAGTAACTGTGTTTGATTTCACAACCTACACTGGCACCACCATTTAGATATCAATCACTCTTTCCCCACAAATCCCCGTTAAAACTCCTTCCTCCCAACTTCAGCCTATGCCTATGTCTGAAGAAGGGTCTCGACCTGAAACATCATCCATTCCTTCTCTCCAGAGATGCTGCCTGTCCCGCTGAGTTACTCCAGCATTTTGCGTCTACCTTCAATTTAAACCAGCATCTGCAGTTCTTTCCTACACATTAAGCCTATGCCCTCTTGTTTTTGGTACACACTTGCTTTTGGTACACATTCATGGGAATAAAGATTTTGACCATCCACCTTATCTTTGACTCATAATCTTATATACGTCTATCAGTTCACTGTCAGCCTCCTTTTTTCTTGGAAAACAATCCTACTCAATCTCTGTCCACAACTAGCAACATCCTGATGAATGTCCTCTGCATTCTATCCAGCAAAGTCACATCCTTTGTGATTCTTAGACAATGTTAGAAATGTTAGGTTTTTACCTTGAACAAGCAACCAGCAGTAGTAGTGTCCATGTAGGACGACAAAATAAATTCAAGTGTGAAGAAGTAATCATCACCCTTAGTTTAAAATGAAAATATGTGAGTGTGTTATTGTTACAGTCATGCCAAGTTAGATTTGCAAGGAAGCTCTAGTTATCCTCTGTGACTTGGGGATAGAAGGAAATATATTAATCCCATTTCTCAATGATGATTGATATTTAGTAATCCTGTCTGCAAGTGTGGGAAAGTCAGGGGAAGATGGGATGGATTCAACTAATGATGAAATAGCCTGAAAATGTTTTCCCCATGTGAGGATGTTGGAGGATAGCCAGTGTCCATGGAATCAAACCAAGAATAAATCACTGCTTTCAGGGAAAGTGGAGAGAAACTTAGAAACTCAAATAGACAATTAAATTGTCTTTAAATTAATTTACATTGATTGCTTAAACTAGGTTTGATTAGCTATTTACCAATACTGTCATTACTTGCTTCATTGAGCAATTAACATATTTGATGGTATGTTGACCCATGATAATTGTGTGCCATTCGATATCTTCGATGTATTCAAGAGAGATTTAGAAATAGCTCTTAGGGCTAATGAAATCAAGGGATATGGGGTGAAAGCAGGAACAGGGTACTGATTTTGGATGATCAGCCATGATCATGTTGAATGGCGGTGCTGGCTCAAAGGGCCAAATGGCCTATTTCTGCACCTATTTTCTATGTTTCTCTGTTTCTTTTTGTGAAGGGAACTTGGCCTTAATTATGAAACTTGCCTAATAAGTTATCAGAAGCAGCTCAATACTTCATAGAATAAATAGAATTGTGATAACATAAAAGGAGGCTGTTCAAAGTCTATGCCCATTCCTAGTAGAGCAATCCAGTCCTAATCCTCTGCTCTTTCCCAATAGCTCTACAAATTATTCAGTGCTTAACTGGTTCCCTAAATAAAATGTTAAAATACATTCCCTGTAAATAACCTTTAAACTATTTCCTCTCACTTGTGTCCTCTTGTTTTTGATGCCCCTACCATGGAAAAAGAATTTTGACTATGTACTCTATGGATGCCTCAACAATATCCTTTTGAGGAAAAGCACAGTCCAATTGAAGTTGGATTCAGGAAATGTATGTAGCCAATGTATACATGGCAAAATCATTTCTGGTTAACCTACTTAACAAGTATGAAGTCGTGTTTAAAGGTTACTTTGATACTATTAAAGGCTGCATTGTGTACATCCACATTAAACCAGGTGTTTATTGTAAGTGGTGACCCGTTCCTTCCACATGGAAAGTCCAGGATGAACAGGAATTGGATTCATTGTAAAAGCAGAAGATTTAATGATCACAGATCAATTGTGATTGTTGGGTTCCAAAAGCAGATAAAACAGTCAAACTGTGTGGTGACTGGAACTTCAGTGAAACGGTTGACAAAGTACTGTGCCCGCAATGTTTATCACAAGACCTTAATGCTAAGCTGGCTGAAACTATGTAATAAATAAGTAAGATTTGTTCATTACACCTATGCAGCTAAGGGTAAATTAGGATAGCCAACATCATATAACTGGCGTTACAGACAGGTGACTATTGTCATTAACAAACTTCTAATATGGTATTAAATCATTGTTAACTGGGGCCACAACGGACAAAATTTTGCAAGGAATTAATCTCTGACCGTGTAATCAAGAAGATGTTCTGATCACTGTGTACTGAAGAAGAACACATTAAAAGATCAGCAGAGATATTGAAGCAATTACACAGGCATAATGTGAAATTAAAGAGAAACAAGTGTACTTCACTACAATATGAAGTGGTTCATCTTGCTTCTGAATGGATGCACATAATTTACAGTCTATAAAGGAAAATGTACAAGCCATTTTAAATACACTGAAACCTGCTAATGTATCTGAACTGAGATTGTTCCCATGAATGGTGCAATAATGCACATGACTTTCTGTTGAATTTGGCATAATATTTTTGTCCTGCCCTTTTTTTGAAGAATGTCCCATGAACCCAGGGACAAAATCAACAACATGCTTACAGTATGGGTTGGGTACAGTCAGGAGCTTGTCCATTATATATTTGTGAATTAGGCAGACCATGGCCATGAGAGAAAAAAAAAATGCTTTTGTCTCCTGCACTTTGACAAAAAACAAAGTTGTGTTCAAACTGCTCAGGATATAGGTGTCTAGTTTACATAGGTTCAGAGTAATAGTTCAGAGAGGACTTACACCTGTATAATATTTTCTGTCTTTCCCAGTTGTGATGAAAGGTTGTCAACCTGAAACATTAACTCTATTTCTCTTTCCACAAATCATTGCTATAATTCTGGACCCAGAATTGGTTACACTACTGGTGAAACAGTGGCATTTCTCTTATGCCAGTTTGAATACAAGAATGCAAAGGCAGATGCATTCTCTAAAATACCCCATGAGATCTTAAATATGCAATGTGAAAACATTGCTTATATCCTAAAGCAAGTGAGGTGACGACTTTCTGATGACAGCTGGGGAAATTGAAAACAAACACAGAAAAATCGAGTTGTGAGTCATGTTTATGAACATGCAATCAGGGGATAGGCGGTGTTGGAAGAATGCACAAATGCAGAACCAGAACCATTGCATTTCTGCCTAAAAGTAATTATTCATACAAGGGCGTTTAAAATATGGCCTGCTTATATTCCTGCTGTTTTAAGACCAATTGTACTGGTCATCTTGTGTGTGGAACCAATTGGAAGATTGGAAACAAAGGCAATTGCTGGCAATTTAGTGCACTGGCAAGGGTTGGATTGAGATGTAGAGGAGTTGACAGGTTAATGTATTATCTGTCAGCAGTGCAGATCGACTTCCAGGAAAACAAATTTGGGCATGGTCAAAAAATCCTTTTCAATGTGTATACTTTGATGTTTGTGAGAAAGTCGGGACCTTTTCTGAGCTATTGTAAGTGGTTGGAGCACTCCTTGGGTGAGCTAAGAATAATTTTTGTGTGTCATGTATATCAGAGGTAATAGTTTCTGGCAACACACCCAGGGCGTCGTTCATGTCACAAAATGCTGGAGTAACTCAACGGGTCAGGCAGCATCTCTGGAGAAAAAGAACAGGTGATGTTTCTGGTCAAGACCCTTCCTCCGACTGAGAGTTAAATGGTTTTGTGAGAAGGAATATTATCGCATATACCTTAGTATCCCTTTGTCATCTGGTATCCAGAAGGATAGCGCAGTGGTGCAGCAGTAGAGTTGTTGCCTTACAGCGCCAGTGACCTGGGTTCGATCCTGACATGGGGTGCTGTCTGTACGGTATTTGTACATTTTCCCTGTGACCGCATGGGTTTTCTCCAGGTGCTCTGGTTTTCTCCCACATTCCAAAGGCATGCAGGTTTGTTGGATAGTTGGCTTCTCTAAAGTGTCCCGGATGCGCAAGATAGAACTAGTGTGCGGGTGATCACTGGTGGGCTGAAGGGCCTGTTTCCATGTTGTATCCAGAAACTAAACTAAGCACCGTTGAATGATTTATCAGAATTGTCAATGATGCCTTAAAAAACATGTGCTTCGGGGATTTTCTTCTTCGTTATCAGTTGTCAGTTCTGATTGGCAACTTTCCTATAAAAACAATGGAGTACTACACACAATGCCACAGAGTACAGGGCAGCAATACTTCCCATGAAAAGATGATTGCAAATCGTCTGGTTCTATTACGTCTGAAGAGTGGAACAGAAATTGAGGAAGAAAATACTGGAAACACTTAGCATATCAGGCAGCATCTACGGAGAGGGAAAGAGATTTCAAGATTCAGGTCAGTGTTTCTCTCTCCACAGATGCTTTGTAGCTTGGTGAGTATTCCCAAAACTTTCTCTTTGTCGTTCAGATTTCCAGAGTCTGCAGTGTTTCGGCTTTTTGATTAAAGCAGAACAGAAATGTTGTTGCTCGAAAATAGGAAGATTGCAGATCTCTGGTTATATTTGGGGTTTTGAATTCTGACAAATGTATGCACAAACAATAAATGTGAAATTAGAACAGCTGTTGCCATGCTGATATTTTGTTCCAATCATCAACAAAGTCTGGGATGTGCACATGGATCACATGGTTGCATGATAGCTGGTACCAAACCGTTAATTTACAGTTACATTTAGATTATGGAGAGAAGAGAGAATAGATAAGGAGAGAAGAGGAGCGAAATGTAAAGTCAGAGGGAAAATATTGGTGGGGGGAGGGGGGGGGGTGTAAAAGAGGGAAAGGATAGTTAAATAAATGAGTGTGCACTGAGCGGGCACAGGAAAGATAAAAGGGGTTGAAAACTAAACAACATTTTCAATTATAATGGCGTATCAGGAACATACCACCATGGTACACTCAGCTCTTGAAGGCACGCTCACACTCATACGTGAGTGTGCCTTTTAAAAAAGAACAAATAAACCCATGTCGGCCACTAACTATCTACTTGATAAATTATTGCATATTACTTAATATGTGAACTTGTAGAGTTAATTATTTATTTACAGAAATGTATATACATTATATACAGTATATTCAAACCTCAAATTCATTAATTTTCTTAGCTTCTGTGAATATGAAGGTGGACGCTAAAGAGACTTGTGGGGGATGTGGACAAGCTGAGTGAATGGACAAGAACATGGCCATTGGAATATAATATGAAAAAAATGTTGTTTATGCAGAGCGAAGTAGGAATAAGTGCAAGGCACATAGAAATGGACCATTCGACCTTCAAGTTTGCTTCCATATACAGCAAGATCGTGGCTGAGTGATGTGATATAACCACTTTGCAACAGCATCAGTAGGCTGCAGAGTCACAGTGGAATAAGAATTTGTGGGGAAATTAGAACATTAGAAATAGAGCAGGAGTGAGCGAGGTCATGCCTGGCCTGCCAGTCAGTGAGATCATGGGTGACCTTTCACCTCAGCACCATTCTCCTGACACTAGTTTTGCAGGATTGAGGGGAGACACTTAAAAATGAGGTGCACAAGAATGTCTTGTAAAGGATAGTGAATCTCTGGAATTCTCTATCCGAAAGATTATTAAAGGCCAAATCACTGGGGGGTTCAGAGGAACTGACTCAGAAGAGATGAGACCTGGTACAAATCAACCATTAATACAGAGCATAGTACAGCACAACACAGTAACAGGCTCTTCGGCCCATAATGTTTGTGCCGAACATCATACTGAATGCTGGGGCAGGCTTGAGGGGCTGAGTGGCCTACTCCTGCAACCATTTTCATATGCACTAACTCCATATGTCTTGATTCCTTTAACTCGCAGACACATGTTGATCTATGATGGAATGAACTCTTTGACTAAACATCCACAGCCCTCTGCGGAGTGCTCCTGATGGAAGCACCCACCCTCCTGCATTCACTCTGGTTAAGCCCTGTAATGAAACCATTTCACTTTTGTCTGAACTCTTGAGGATGCAGGCCCAGTACCTGCAATGTTTCCTCATACAGCAAATCTGCCATCCCTGGATTTTCACTGCACTCCCTTATTGCGAGGACATCTTTTTTTTGGAAGGAAACCAAGATTGTGCACAATACTCAATATCTAGTCTCACTGTAGCCCTGGGTAATTGCAGTAAGACTTCCTTACTCCTGCACTCAAACACTCTCATTATAAAGGTTAACAGACCATTTAGTTTCTTAATAGTTTGTTGCACCTGCATGTTGGCTTTCAGTGGTTTAAGTACAAGCACAATCAGGTCCCTTTGAACATCAAATGACCTAACCTCTCATCATTCAACCATTGCTCTTCTGTTTGTGTAGCAATGTGGATTACTTCTCATTTTTCAAAATAATATTGAAACTTCCCTTTTCTTGCCCACTCACTCAGTTTATTTATATCTCCTTAAAGCCTTGTTACATTCTCGTCCTACTCAGAAACAGCCTGCATTGCTTTGTATCATCAGCAAACTTGAAAATATGACATTTGGTTTCCCACAGCTGAATTGCTGGCTTGCGTTGTGAATAGCTGGGGCTCTGTGGCAGTTACGTGTCATAGACTGCCAAAACAAGAAGAATCTGGTTATTCCCATTCTTTCTGTTGGACAGCTAATTCTCAATTAACATCAGTATACTGCCCCCAATTTCATGTGCTATCACCTCATTGACCAGCCTTTTGTGTGGGATGTTATTAAAAACCAAATACACTACATCCACTGGTTCCCCTTTATCTATTTTACCAAGTACATCCTCAGAGAACTGCAGCAGTTTAGTCAAACACTTTCACTATTTTCCCTTCGCAAATCTATGTTAACTCTGCATTATCTTAATATTTGTGTGGATCCCTGAATGTCGGGAGGGGAAGAGTAAAAAGCACAGATGTGGCATCTTTCATGATGGTATGGGAAGGTGAGAGGGTGTTGGAGGAGCTAAATGAACGTAAAAAGGAGCTGCAGAGAGGACAATCCCCTTGGAATGCTGAAAGGGAAGGAGAGGGGAAGAATTGTCTGAAGATGTGGCAGAAATACAATATGATACAATAGAACTTTATTTATCCCAGGAGGGAAATTGGTCTGCCAACAGTCATAAAACACAACAAAATACATGAACATGAAATTAAAGTGACGAGTGGAAAGTCCAGGATTGGGGATGTGCAAAGATTGGGGGTGGAGGGGGGAGGGGAGGGGAGGAGGGGAGTCGGTCTACCCCATGATAGGGGAGAGGAGTTGGACAGTTTGACAGTCACAGGGAACAAGGATCTCCTGTGGCATTCTGTGCTGCATCTTGGGAACCAGCCTGTTGCTGAAGGTGCTCCTCAGATTGACCAGGATGTCATGGAAGGGTGAGCTGTATTGTCCAAGAAGCTCTGCAGTTTGAGGAGCATCCTCCCCTCTAAGAACTCCTCCAATGAATCCAACTCCACTCCCAGGACAGAGCCAGCCTTGCTGATGATCTTGTTGATTCTGGCAGAAGATAATCCATTGAATGTTTGTGGGAAGGAAAATGACGAGAAAAGGAGTATTATCCCACGTGTGGGATGGAGGATAGGGGTTGAGAGAAGGAAATAAAGCAAAGTCTACATCTTACTCTGACAGCTTTATCTATTTTGCTTAATCAGTAGCAGTTTATCATAATGCTCTTCCCACCACATCTTCAGCACAAGGTCTAATTTAGCTTGCCATTAATCTTTCAGCTATCTGTAGTCCCTCTGCAAAAGCTACTTTAAAAATGTACGTTCGGATACAGTCTTTAAGCATGGAGTGTAGGAGGTGACTCTGTAAAATATTTCACGATTGCGCATATATATTGCACATATTGACTTTTATTACATTAAATATGCCACATTAATGTAAGATGAATCATTTGAAAGATAAGAGAAATATATTGTTCAATTGTTACTGGGCTGATTCGCCACATAGCACTAAGTATGAACTGCCAGAGTGAGGCCACAGGCAAACTGGAGGAACAGCACATCACATTCCGCTTGGGTAGCTGTCAACCCAATGGTATAAATGTAGAAATCTCAAATTTTAGGTAACCTCTGTCCGTCCCCGTCCCCGTCCCCCCCCCCCCCCACCTAAACATTAATTTATCCCTTCCCCTCCACCCACATTCCTTCCTCTGGATTCACAATCGCAAATCTTCTATCCTTCTCGACTCACACCTTCTTTCATCTCTGGCCTTTGTCCAACCTATCAACCCCCGCCCCCCACCCCTCTTGCCTGTCTTCACATATAACCTGCAAATCTTTGTCCTGCCCCTTATCTCTTCTAATCCCTCCCCACAGTCAATCTGAAAAGGGTCCTGACCCAAAGCGTCATCTATCCGTGTTCTCCAGATCTCTGAGTTACTCCAGCACTGTGTGCCTTTTTGTAAACGAGCCACTGTACTTCCTCATTTCTACAATCTGACATTCCTGCCTTTTGCATATCATTCAGTGGTCTTCAATCTTAGAACTGTGGTTACTCTTGTTGTAGGATGGCAAGTGCTAATTACCCCTCTCCTTAATAAATCATAGGTGACACCAATTTTATGCCTTGTTTACAGATATCGGAGGTGAATGTACATGGAAGTTTCATTTCTTCTGCGTTTTGCTTGTCAGATCTTGCAAGGCAAGACAGGTAGAATCACATTTTTCTTTTCTGTATAATCCAACCATCTAATAAGGCTGGACTTGATGGGACTCATCATGACTGTGACTGTCAGATGCATCCACCCCTGCCAGTTACATCTGCAGCAAAATAATGAGTAAGGAGCTAAACACAATCCCAGGCTGAATCAAGGTCTCCAAAATAGTTGCCTCCCCAATTCAAAAACTAATTTTCCTGAGATATAAAATACCGAGTGCACACAACTGAAGCCAAACCTGACAGCTCCATTTCATAGGACAGGTTAAATAGATGCACACATTTTAAAATCTTTTCCTCAAGAGTTTGCCCAATTTTGTATTGGAACAATGGCCTAAAATTTAAAGCCAGTGAGCACGCTGCATCATTCCTCTGCAGTGATCTATCAGTTGCTCAGTTAGCTACTTTCACAATGTGAAAGTATCCCAAAACACTACCAACGCACAAATATTCTGATGGTGATGCTACAATATTGGGGAGGTGGCATCTCACCAACCTGCAATAACCTGTTCCAGGTAATGGGTGAGGGATAGTTACTGACCAGAATATTGGATCAATGCTAATGGTCTCACCTGAACAGTGCAACCTGCTGTCAGTCCACTAAAACTCTGATAATCTAACATCCAATTAATTAGAAGTCTCGATTGTTGTGTAGGAAGGAACTGCAGATGCTGGTTTCCACCGAAGATAGACCACAAAATGCTGGAGTAACTTAGCGGGACAGGCAGCATCTCTGGATAGAAGGAATGGGTGAGGTTTTGGGTTGAGACCCTTCCTCAGCCCTTCTGAAGAAGGGGTTTAACCCAAAACGTTATCCATTCCTTCTATCCAGAGATGCTACCTGTTCCGCTGAGTTACTCCAGCATTTTGTGTCTATTATAATTGTCTTGCATCTGGCTCCAGAATGTGATTAAGGAATCCAGAGTGCGAGTGGAGTGCACGATCCCTGCTGGGGGTGCAGAGTGTGGCCGGAGCCAGGGTTGGTCCACAGCATCCAGAGCTCAGGAACATGGGTAAGTTTGTAGCTAGAAGCAGGGTCCGGAGGGCTTGTATATTTCCCATTCCGTGCTAGAAAATGTATTATACTACTGTGAAAAAAGTATGAAAAATGTGCGTTTGAACATAAATAGGAATAACACCTAATAGTCTGAAAAATCTGTTCGTATTAATTCACCAAAGTCCCTAATCAGCTGGATTATTGGAGTTTTACTGCTTGATGTTAAAATGCAGTTACATTATGCAGTCATATCTGAAGTTGATCTTGAACCCATGATGCCTAAGTGTTGCCACTAAGTGTGGGCCACTATGCTTGTCAGTTGTGTTTCACCTCTGAAGGCTGTAGGCTCAAAACCCACATAATCTAGATTATGCGTCTCAACCACATAATCTAACATATATTTAATCAAAGAAGCATGAATCAAGGCAGTGTCAGAGGCACCATCATTCAGATGGGATGTGAAACTATTGGTCATTCTGCCATTCATGTGTCTCAGCGATCCTCTGGTCCCAATCTAAAGCGTTCTGTGCTGTCCTGTTGATCTCCATACGCATCGGGGGGACCTCAGCTCCCCGCACCGGGCGATCGGACTCCCTAGTTGGGGCTGGTCGAACCTCCTGCGGCTTGGAGCTTCCTGACATCGGTCTCTAGCCGAGACTGCGAGCTCCTCGATGTTGAAATCCGCAGGCCGTGGTTGGAGCGTTGATCCCAGGCAAGCGATCGCAGGCTCCGATGGTAAGTTGACGGCCCCGTGGTGGGACTCAAAGTCAGTCTCGAGCAAAGCCGCCAGCTCCATGATGTTAGGCCACAGAGCGACCGGAGATACGATCCAGAAAAAAATTGCATCTCCGGCAAGGTAAGAGATTGATAAAAAAGTTTCCCCCGACCCCCCGCCCCACAATAAACAAACCAGAAAATATTAACACGTACTTTTTAAAATAACAAAAAAGATGAAAAGACGGACAGACTGTAGGCGAGGCTGCCATTGCTGATGGCGCCAACACCTTATGTTGACTGGTTTAATTTCATGAAAGAATTTCAGTTATATTTTACAACTCAGTACTAAAATCCCTTGGAGCCGCCACCTGTCTCAGTTGTATTGGTTCTAGACCAAAATCGCATGTCATAATAGAGGTCACATTCACATATGTTAAAACAAAGAATTTGCAATATCCATGACCTCAGGATATCTCAGAGTGTTTAACAGCCTATGCAAAACTTTTGAAGTGTCATTGCTCTGCAACATAAGAAATGCAGCAATCAATTTTAAACAGTCTTACAAACAGCAATGCAATAATGACCAGATAATTTGTTTTTGTTTATGTTGGCAGAATGTACATCCTTGCAAACATACAAATCAGGAACATGAGTAGACCACTAGGCCCAGCAATGCTGTTCTGCCATTTAATAAGATCAAGGCAGATCCAATTGTAACCTCAGTGCCCAAGTGTGGTAATTGTGTGGTAAATTTCTTTAGTCAGAGGATGGTGAATCTGGAATTCTTTGCCACAGAAGGCTGCGGAGGCCATCAATGGATATTTTAAAGGCAAAGATAGATAGATTCTTGATAAGTGTTAGGGGGAGAAGGCAGGAGAATGGGGTTAGGAGGGAGAGATAGATCAGATCACCCATGATTGAATGGCAGAGTAGACTTGATGGGCTTAATGGCCTAATTCTGCTCCTATCACTTATGACCATATAACTGTGGTTCTACTTCTGTCTTAAAAAAATATTAAAAGACACTGCATCAACTGAGGATAAGAATTCCACAGAGACCCGCAACCCTCTGGGAGAAAATAGTGACAAAGAGGATGAATATTGGTCAGAATACTGGAGGAAAAGCACTGCTCTGAATGAAATAGTGCTGTGAGATGCGAGTGGGCAGACGGGGCTAGATTTAACATCTCAAGTGAAGGATGCGATTTTTGGTATTACTCCATTGGAACACCTCCCTCTCCTCTCCTGGATCAGGGCTCAGGTTGACAGATAAATAGTGGAGCCAACTCTTGTACGAAGATCTCGCTATACTGCAAATGTTAACATCCATCAGCTTCAAGTAAGCTAACAAAACCGAATATACTGACAAACAACGTCACATTTATATTGTAAAATTCTACATCAGGATAATTATTGGGTGAGTGTCTAAGTGGCTTATTCTCAGTGTTAATTAGCCATAGTGTATTTATTGCATTATGATATCACAGTGTTCATCTATTGTGCCGAGAAAGGGAACCTGCATGTACCCCATGATCAGATGTGGGTGATTATAACCAGAAATCATCCACCATCTACTCAGCTGCGAATAGGTCAAGGTTATAGAGTTAATAGCACTCAAAATAACAACATTTTAGTCTCAAAATTGTTCCTCACCTTAACTATCATGTTAAAGCTACTATGTGCAGGAAGGCCAATGCATGTTAGTAATTGGACTTCACACTAATATTCCAATATGCAAGAAATGCCAAGGTGAGATGCACATTAGATGGAGGGAAACAAAGTCTTTTCACCACTTGTACAAACTCCGCCGTTAGGAATGGATGAGGATCACTGATACCAGTACTTGGGATTGAGATGCAAATAAGAGTTGGGGAGCGTATTTTTTGAGGTTCGGTTCGGTCGGAGATGAAGGGTGAATTGGATCGTAAAGGTTCAGGATTTGGAATGTTGAGAAGGTCCATTGAGGGATTGCTGTAATTAGTTTGGGATACAGGGGGGGGGGGTTGTGATTGTCTAGTTAGGGAAAAGGTGGTTATTAGAATGGAGGTCCAGGAGCGGGGGTACTGAGGAACAGCTCCTTTAAGTAGGGTAGGAACAAGTAGAAAACTTTAAAGGGAGGATGCGTGAGCCAGGCTCAACAGTGATGGAGCAGGTCAGACTTGTCCTCCCAATTTGCCTTGTGCAGACCTGCTTCTGCATGTGCCCTGTGTCAATCACACATCAAGCAATTTACATTTTAGTGAGTCACGTCAAAATGTGCTTTGCATGCCATTTGACACCACCATGCAAGTCGGGGCAACTCGTGCCTAAGTGCATCAGATCAAATTTCTGGCCTATCAAAACCATGCAACACATACCCAATTGCTAAAACTGAGCACTACTTTGGTTAAACTCATCTGCATGGTCCAGAAAAAAAAATCGCTCTCTGTAAAGGAATGTCCAGGCCCTTGCATTTCTACAACACATTCACCATAGTTACACCTCCCAAGAATCTTTCACAGAAGCTTAATCAGGCAATGATTAATAGGAGACAGGCCACAAAACATTTTGATCATAGGTATATATTTTAAGGATTAACATAACCGCAGAGAGAAGTGATGAGGTTCAGAGACAGAATTCCAGAATATGGCACTGAGTGACTCATGGGGGTTATACAGGAAGCTGGGGCTAGAGGAATGTAGCAATACTGATGTGTGACGTTTACTAAGGTGAGAGGTTTTGAATTTGATATGCTGCAGAGCTAGGAGCCGAAGGAAAGTGATAGATTCTTGGTGTGAGTTAGCATAGTGACAGCAGAATTTGGATCAATTCAAGTTTATGGATCGTGGAAGACAAGAAGCTGTCCAGAAAAGCATGTAAATAGTTATAACTAGAAATAACAAAGGACAAGTCTAAATAATGGAAAGTAGAGCAGCAGCAGCAGCACAAAATCTGTTTCCGAAAGATCAATGGTTTAATAGTTTACTTTTATTTTTGTTGTTCATTTCACACAGGAAGAAATAAAGCAAATGATTTTACATCTCAGGAACTGGACAAAATATCTGAAGAGGTTGGTGCCTATTATTGTCTTCAAAGAATCTTATTGCTATCATTAATGACCTAACAGAAGGGGACTGTAGGAGTGGGGATGGACCATGGTGGGAGATTATATCTTTACTTGTTGAGTGGTGCTGTTCAGTATTGTGTACACCAGCAGGTGTAGGAAGTGAGTTCCACCCTCTATTGTTACAGGGGTTGTAGGGGGAAGGGTCTCTGCCCATTCCAATGCTTAGTCAGACTGCTGGTTACTATGGGAATGTAAGCAGATAATCAGGTCATCATTTAGGGATCATTATGGGAATGAGCTCTGGCAATACCAGCTTTGTGGACTCTTGCACGTTTCAGAGTAGAGGCGAGAGCCGGTACTTTTTATTTTGAACGTCCATTGTTTCCACCTTTTAGAAACAGTTCCATATAGTGTACTTCTGAAGCGATAACCTGGCCTTTTCTCCTTTCAGATGCTGGGTGTTATTTATTTCCAGAAATATTTGTCATGTTACAGCATTTCCCTGTGCATTGGTGCTGAGGACCCACCATTTTACCACAGCACTGATGTTGAATTGCTGCTTTTGAGTGAAACTTTGCACGATTGCTCTATCAAATTTAAGGCCATGCACAACTGAAATCTTTGTATTTTCTCATTCAATAAAGAGTGGAGTTAAGAACTCCTGCTACGTATGGGGATAGGCTGTGCCAGATTACTAGGCTGAACAGGCAGATGAAAAGCTCAACCCACTTGTATGATTGCCAGCTCAGGATGGGTATGTTTTTGGAAGTTTCATTGCAAAATGCCTTGACTCCAGTTGTTTCATGTCTTCTCCCCCGCCTCCCAGTCTCACTATTGGTCACCAAATTCAACGTTATTATGGTGCACAGCCTTTCCGTATGAAGCAAAAAGCAATCAGAAGAGATTATTTATTTCTTGACTACCAGTCAAACTCGCTCACAGCACCCTCATCCGAAAATTAATTTTTAATTATTTGACGTTCTTGGCAACTTAACCCACTTATGATTAACATCTCACCTGTTGACCTGATGCAAGAATTTTCAGAAGCTTTCATAACATTTTTCAATTTGCCTTCAGGATCTACAGGTTCCGGTGCTAATCGGCCCAAACTGTGAGAAATGCGCTCCTTAGAATATTGTTAGTCCCGGCAGTGAGTTCATGTTTGTATATGGAATTGTTAAAATAATTGAATGCAGGTTGGAGTGCAGATCCCTTTAGATGATACCATAGTGTGCTGATTTCTCCTATTTCTCTTGGAATCTGTGCAGTGGGTTTCAGAAAACAGACGTTCTGAATCAATATACAGTAAGTCTGTTCAACGTCACAACTTTCAATGACCATTAAACAAACTATTCACTACACAAAATGAAGTTGTGTGGAGTGATCATCTTGTTCTCATTTTTCAGAGATGCCTTATTGAAATGAGCAGAGTAAAGGGGCATTAATCCATGCAGAAGATGAGGTGTACTTTAGATAAATGTTGATAGTTTCTCAAAGTGATAAAGTCACCCCATCCTAAAGCTCTGGGGTAAAGTGGGGGAAATGTCCCACTTGTACATATGATGTAACTAATGGGGAAAAGCTGATGCCAAAGTCGAGAAAAATAGGCATCTTTATCAGCCATTCACACTCAAGTGACAGGTGCTTTAGAGAAAGTGCTTGTGAAAGGTACCATATAAAGGGAAGCCCTTTCTTTAGGATATGAAGCTCTACACATTAATTGCTTTGACAATCACTTCCAAGTTTGTTTTTAATAGTATCTAATTGTTACAAAAACTCTAGTGTAAAGCTGTCTTACCTTTTCCAACATTCTTTTCTTTGTTAATTTCCTCTGCAGACCAGTATATAATTCAATCAATCTGGATAATTTTGCAACACCTTGCTTCTGAGACCATCACATGACATTTTTGCAGTGAAAATCCCTAGAATCTCCTCCATTAACTTAACTACCACTAAGTTCCCTGGCTTGTCCTGGCTGCCCGAGTTAAGTTGCCACATTTTGTTCCCTATGTTGTACGTCACAGCCCAATTCCTTTGGACCTTGCACACTGCAATCTATAGGCTTGTGCATCTTTAATACTCCCAGGAATGCCCCAGTCCTTTACAGAATCATCAGAAGTGAAATGGCTACTATTCAGAAAGATGGTTGCTTTCTTTTAGCAGGGGAGAGGATCTTTGATGCTGAATGCATGTTATTATCTGTTGCAAGATTAAAAGAGAGATTATTGATTTCCATCTTGGTATCAGATGCCATCTGCATTTGATGGTGACTGACACATCATTTGCCTACTCTTGGAATTTATGGTGGACTCTGGCACTGCAGAAGCATTATTATCAATTGGAACCAAATTACAGATGCCCTGAAGTTGAATTTTGCCATAGGAGAGTTTAAATAAGGAAGAATAAACTAATGTATGAATTATATAAATCTTTAACAAAACAATGAAAAGTTTTAGTAAAAATGTATGGGATTACAAAAGAGATAAAAACAGATGTGTTGAATAAAAAGTATATAGTTTATATATTCCAATATTAAATATTGGAAGAATTAGAATCTGCACATAAAATTGAACTTCCACAGTCCAAGAGATTGTTTAACATTAATTGTGACCAATCAACCGTTAAAAGTTTAGTTAATTGCAAGTACACCAGCATAGCTTTTTGTGCCATGTTTAGGGAATAACTGGTAATTCTGACAGGTTTTGAAGGCCAGGAAGTGCATAGCATTGCGCTGATTTTAGTGGCATGTCCCCTTGTGAGATACAGGAGAACATATGGGAGAGAAGCGAGGTGAGGCAACACCTTCTGGATATCTCCAATAAGTTGTACACCTACCGTTTCCAGTTGCTCACTGAGCAATGTGCCCTGTTGGACATGACTATATTCCTAAAGCAAAATCCTGATCAGTGTTCTGTGTTATTAAAATAATGCCTTTCATACTGATGCAGAAACTAATGGAATCTTCAAATGCAACCTGATCAATAAAAGAGAAGGACTCATAGCATTCAGTACAATGATGCAGCTTCAGCATTCTGCAGCTGGATGGAACAGAGACACGATAGAATCAATATTGATCCAACATAAAGCATTAGCCAAGTAGGGGAACCTTTATTAACTGAGCTCTTTAGAGCAGCTCAATATGTAGTTCACGTTACCTGCAAGCTAAATATAAAGCACTGGTCTTCTTGCTGACAAGATCTGCACAGGTAGATGTGAGATGAAGGAATTACCTTTGACTAACCGAGACTGTTAAAATATCATTGTCGTTGACCAAAGCAGACCCCACTACCTGGCATAACAGACCCCACGTGGGCCACAGATATTGTAGCCACCTGCTCCACAAATGAAAGCTGCTGAATAACTCAAAATAGGTGACAAATGATAGAACACAGCACATCAACCTGCCCACTGGGGTCTGATTCTGGAGGATTTTTGTTTCTCAGGACGCCATCAACTGGCCATCCCAAGGTGAAGCTTTACACGTCAAAGTGATCAATGTCTAGCAATTAATCAAGTTAGAGAAAATGTCATCTGAGATAAAACCCGAGTGGTGGTGAAATATTAGCGAGAGGTCCGCAGGAGAGATTTGGACCCAACGGGTCCACTTGGTCTCGTCTGAGATAAAGCCCGAGTGGTGGAGAAATATTAGCAGTAAATTCTATGCTATCCCTGACCTCCAAAACCAGGTATAGGGATTGCGATTAACCTGTCCCCATTGTTTGTTTTTTTTAGTTAAGTTTGGAGATACAGCACTGAAACAGGCCCTTTAGCCCGCCAAGTCAGCACTGACCAGCAATCCCCACACACTAACACTATCCTACACACACTAGAGACAATTTATAATTATACCAAGCCAATTAACCTACAAAGCCTATACGTCTTTGGAGTGTGGGGAGGAAATCAGAAAACACGGAGAAAACCCATGCAGGTCACAGGGAGAACATACAAACTCCATTCAGACAAGCACCCATAGGATCAGACCTGGGTCACTGGCACTGTAAGGTAGCAACTTTATCGCTGCGCCACTGTGCCTTACTGCTCTTGATGCAAATCATACCCTGACCATTCACAGTGTAGTTATGTGCAGCCATTCCTAACTCAACCCTTCATTGGCTGTTCACTTCAATAGGTGGGCAAATTCGTGAACGGAGCCAGTCTGAGCATAAAGGGCCACAAACTGTGTCCGTGGTGGGTCCTGGCTGACATAAAGCAGGAAGATGTTCAAGAATGCCAAATCCCGGGATGGAATGGATCAGCACAGGAGGTCTAGGTGCAGCAGGCAGAGAGGAGTGGAGGCCTCCCATATCAACAGGAGGGCAGTGACCTATCACTGGTCAGGCAGCAGGAGCAGATTTCCCAGGCAGTCCATCCCAGGAGTCAAGCCCTGAGGAACAAGACTCATTGATGCAAGAACTTAAATGGCTTCACACTCAAGAGTAAACATCTTCAAAACCACACCCCAAGAAGAGCAGCCCCAACTTTAGACACAGCTCAACGCACCTCACTTCTTTCACCCATCTACCAGCGATGCATAGAAACATAGATCAATAGAAAATAGTTGCATATCAATCAGGTAGCTAAAATTAATTGGCTCCACTGCACCCTCAAATGCCATTAAGTTATAGTGAAATAGAGAAAGCTAAATAGAGAAAACAGGCTCTTCAGCCCTGTCCGTGCCAACCCAGTTGCTTAACTCAGCTAGTCCAACTTGCCTGCAACTGACCCATAATCCCTTCAAACCTTCCCTATCCATATATTGGGCCTTGTCATTCAAATGTTGTAATTGTGCATGCCTCAACCACTTCCTCATATACTCCATGGATATATCCATGAATGCATATTCCATGAATGTGCTGACCTTATTGTGAAAAAGGGCCCATTAGGACCTTTTAAATCTTCTCTCTCTCACCCTAAACCCAGGTCTGCTAGTTTGAGACTCCCCTAGCACGAGGAAAAGACTGACTTTTCGCCTTATCTATCTGTGCGCCTCATGAATTAAAAAAACTTCTATAATGCCATCCCTCCAACTCTTACAAAGCAGGGAAAAAAGTCCTGGCCTATTGTGTACCTTGATAACTCAAATCCCCCAGACCATGTACATTTTTAACACCCTTGTGAATTTATTTTGCACCTTTTCCAGTTTAATGACATCCTTCCTACAGCAGGGAGACCAGAACTGTACACAGTACCCCAAATGTGGCTGCACATGGGCACGGCCTGGTTCATTACCTAAGCTTTGATGTCTTGTTCAGGCTTCCCCCTACTAGGCAATGGACTGTGCAACCAGAAGAGGCTTCTGCCTTGTTCATCACTCTCCTCCTGCTACTACTACCCAGCTGTTGACAAGGGCTGAGCCTACACGACTGACTGGTTGTAGCTCGCCATCGGTCTAGTGATGCTCCTGATGTGGCCGCAAACCGTCCATAGAGCAAAATCATTCTATGTCCCTCAATATAAGGACCTCCACTATATTTGATCCTTGGGCTTGTACTGCGGACAAGGGTCAGATGTACATGAGATAGTTCTTCATCCCTAGTGGGCACACATTCATCCAAACAGTGGCTTTATGATAGTAGGCACAGCTTACCGGTGCAGGATGAGGTTAGACGAGTCCTCAGAACTTTCCACATCTGGTCGCAGAAACGTTGATTATTACTGAAGTCTTGCAATGTATTCCTATATTATGTAGACAAGCCAACTAGATAAGGCCATTGTAACCTGTCAACCCTTCGCCGATAGGAAGCCCTGTGTGCAATGCCCCGCACAGTGCTGACAGCTATTCTCAAGCCAAGGAGAAGGGGAAGAATTTGCCTCTCCTTGTGCAAAAAGCATCTGAAGACAGGTGTGGATTGTTTGCTTTGATACAATGGTGCAGTCACTGGCACAGATCAGGAATCACCCTGAGGACCACCAGCCGCTTTATTGCCACTGGCAGTGCAGTCCCTGCCTGGCTGTGCAGCAGCAGCTTCAGACTCCATCACTGTCCCTCTGGCAAGTGCAGTCTGCCTCATTCCTGTGTTCCCTTTTCTTATAGGATCTCAAATTTGGCAGCAGAACAGTGGGATGGCTGATCACTTTTTTGCTGCCATTGATGTTATCATTGCTCCTTACTTGCACAGTGACTTGCAGGAATAGTTGGATTCAATGGCGGCACGGTAGCGCAGCGGTAGAATTGCTGCTTTACAGCGAATGCAGCGCCGGAGACGCAGGTTCGATCCTGACTACGGGTGCTGCACTGTAAGGAGTTTGTACGTTCTCCCCGTGACCTGTGTGGGTTTTCTCCGAGATCTTCGGTTTCCTCCCACACTCCAAAGACGTACAGGTATGTAGGTTAATTGGCTGGGTAAATGTAAAAATTGTCCCTAGTGGGTGTAGGATAGTGTTAATGTACGGGGATCACTGGGCGGCACGGACTTGGAGGGCCGAAAAGGCCTGTTTCCGGCTGTATGTATATGATATGATATGATATGATATGATCATCTCCTGGCATTAAGTGACATTGGTTCAATTTTAGCCACTGGGTGCCACAATGAGTCAATTGTTTACAACCTTTACTAATGATTCAAGCAAAGTGACTGGCAGTGCTGTAGCCAAATTCACTGACAACATGAAGGTGGATGGGAAAGCAAGAGAGGTACAGTATGAGAAATTGCAGACATTTGAATCTTGAACATAAATCAAAGTGCTGGAGGAACTGGGCATGTTTTGGGTCTGCCTGCCTGTCTATTTCTCTCCACAGATGCTGCCCGGCTTGCTGAGTTCCTCCAGCATTTTGTTTTTTGCTCTAGATGGGAAAGTAAGTTCTGAGGAGATGCAAAGAGTACTTAGCTTCAGCTCCTAAACTTTTGCCTCTGGTCAGAGCCTTTCTTCACCTTCTTCTCTGCTTCCACTAGCAGGTTGACCGGCTCAACTCTCTCATGTGAGAAATCCAGACTGACAGTCATCAGCGCAACCACACCTGGCATCACGCTCAGTAGTTTGTGTTATAACCCACGGTAAACTCAGCTGGAGCTGCACTACCCTCTGTGGAGCTTACAGAGCTATAACAAATCACAGCGATGACTGACCTAAGTGCATACCATTGAGGGGAGGGGAGAACAAAATGGGTGAGTGGAAGATTGGTATACATTGGTGGCTGATGCTCGGCACACTCAGTAAGCCTCTTCATGCACAATATGATTCTATAAATGCTAACAAACCTGTGGGGTTCCCTCCAAAAAGAGCAGGTAGCGAAATGGCTGTGTTTTTTTCTGCTGCTCAATGCAAATTGTATAAGTTACATTATTGTTTTCCAGTTTGGCAGGACTGGGGTTAACTCAATGCTCCCCAAGGATTTACACAACCTACCAGTGCTATCCAATTTTCTGGCAAGCATGAGTGACTCTCATAATAGGCTCCTACAATTTGCAGTTGAAACTGGAAACAAATTCTGCAGCCTATAGGGTTGATTAATCTGATAGGGTGTCTTCGAATTTTGTGGGTGTCCAGACAATTTCAAATGACCATAATCAGTGATTAGAAGTCAAGTTACATTCCAGGTTTTCACATGGATTTGTCCTTGTGCCCTTTAACATCAGTTTCACCTTTTCAGCAGAGGAACCCCTATCTGCCTCCACTGACTTCCTAGGGAGTCTTCTCCATTGACGAGCCACTTGCTCACTGGAATATTGTTTTCCACTGCAATTTCAGGCACAGCCATTTCCGCTGGTTTTACTGCACGAGATTAAATAATTTGTCATTGTCTACATTGGTTGGGTGCATAAATAGTTCAAGATGCAACGGTTGAGAGCTTCAGTTTGTAAATGTTATATATGACATTCTTTGGTCAGAGGAGCCACTCAATGCATTGCTTTCTTGACATAGTGATGTTAATTCACCGAGACAACATACAGGAAATAGGCCTTTGGGGATTACCGAGCAGAGGAGGGGGATATTGTACATCTTCTGAGATTCGGAAACACTGAGTACACAGAGCCAGACATATTGGCATAGAAATTAATTTGCTCATGAAAGAAATGTTCAACTGATGAAGAGCATCAGTCTGAGCTGGTGCTGCGGCTGTGGAATTTGGTGAGAGTACATGCTTTTTGGAGTGACCACTCTTGCAATTCCTTCACGTTGGAGCACGTTAACTTCAAAGGTTCAGGAGAGCCACTGACCTAAGGACACAGGAATGAGAGCAGGAGTCAGTCATTTACCCACCACCCTGCTCGTTCGGCTGACCAAATCTTGGCCTCGGCTCCACCTTCCTACCAAACCGTATCATTCGTGATTTTCTGACAGATGGTAATATCTGTCTACCTTGCATGCATCCGCATGCATCCGCATGTGTGTTGTGTGCGGGTTGTATGTATGTGTGCTTATGTGTGTGTATTCATGTTCATAGTGTGCGTTGTATGTATGGGTATGTTCATTGTGTGTGTGTGTGAAAATGTAAGTGTGCCTGCGATTGAGCCTGGCCTCCAATCATTCGGGACCTCCTTGCCACTGGACCAAGACCCCATTCTGTGCAGCCTGTGTGGCATCCAGAGTGCAACAGCCACCCATTGTTAAAAGAATTCACACTCCAGTATCATCCACCCCTCAAAACCGGAGTGAAGGCAAATCCTGCACATAATGAGAGGAGTTGAGTATAGCAGCAAAGAGGTCCTTCTGTAGTTGTACAGGGCCCTGATGAGACCACACCTGGAGTATTGTGTGCAGTTTTGGTCTCCTACTTTGAGGAAGGACATTCTTGCCAGTGAGGGAGTGCAGCATAGGTTCACGAGGTTAATTCCCGGGATAGCGGGACTGTCATATGATGAAAGAATGGAGTGACTGGGCTTGTATTCACTGGAATTTAGAAGGATGAGAGGGGATCTTATAGAAACATGTTAAATTATTAAGGGTTTGGACATGATAGATGCAGGAAACATGCTCCCAATGTTGGGGGAGTCCAGAACCAGGAGCCACAGTTTAAGAATAAGGAGCAGGCCATTTAGAACTGAGATGAGGAAAAAAAAAATCACCCAGAGAGTTGTGAATTTGTGGAATTCTCTGCCTCAGAAGGCAGTGGAGGCCGATTCACTGGATGCATTCAAAAGAGAGTTAGATAGAGCTCTTAGCGCTAGCGGAATCAAGGGATATGGGAAGGAGGCAAGAACGGGGTACTGATTGTGGATGATCAGCCATGATCACATTGAATGGCGGTGCTGGCTCGATCGGCCAAATGGCCTACTCCTGCACCTATTGTCTATGTACCTATGTAAGGGACTACACAAGAAAGAGAAGGAACACCTGAAAAGAGATAATAGAAATAGAGAGGGAGAATGATTAGAGAAGAAACTCCAGAGCATAAAGCCTTGGCTGGTTCCTGTGGGAAAGTGATTAAAATCAAGTTGAACAAGGCTCCAAGGTCGAGAGGGTTGACCAGCTGAAGAAGGTCACTTAAATTGAGAAGGGTAGTGGTATGGAAGGGTAAGAAAACAAGGATGAGAATATTAAACTCAAGGGGTACATAGAAATAGCTCACTGTTTGGGAAATAATCAGGAGGTTCGAATGGGTTAATAAGTGGAATAACAGATACCTACGATGAATGGCTCGCTGAAATCTAATTGAGCAGCTCTGATGGTTTATATATAGAGCAAAGGATAGTTGGGAGTGATTACAGACTAGAATCTAATTAAGGGATTTGATGATGATGGACAGCTGGGAATCATTAGACGGACTGTAATGGAGACATTTGAAGGCGCTAAATGGCTGGATTAATGAAGGATGCGGCTGGAGGGCCTGAGGTAAGAAGAACAAGGGTGGAAGTCATGGCCAGAGAACAGTTGTGTGTGGAGAGACAGCCAAGCGGATGGAGTGTGCAATGTTTTTCGTGTTCTCTCTTTATATCTGAATAAATGGCAAGAACATGGGGCCAGATACTGAGAAAGCAAATGTGTTTGATTTAAATTATGGTTTAATTATAGAAAGGTTTATTCTTGGAAGGGGATGGAGATGAGTGTGTTTGCGCCAGGCCTTGCATTAATCATTTGAAAAAGACCCACTTAATCAGCCAGAGACATACCACACAGGGGATTCATTCTTTTACTGCAGTTGAGATACGCAGCGATAATTCATCGATTGGAAGCGAGCAAGAATTTATGTTTCTTATTCATCATACTTAAATTAGATAATTAGCCAGTGCAAAATTTGATGCCATTTTGATCTCTCTGTTTTAAACCCCTCTTCATTGTCATCAAGATATTCGGTGAAGCATCGAAAGCCCCATCATGTTTCCTTGAATTTCTGTGCACAACTGGTTCATCTTGCTCCTGCTTGCAGCTGGAGAATGCAAACCTTGTTTTGCTCATTCGTATATACTTGCATACTGTTTTTAAAACAACCATTTGTATTCAACACAATGGGAGATGCCCGTGTGGGGAAGGAACATTGTTCTTGAGTCAGCATTGCCAGACTGCTGCAATCCCCTAAGGCAGCGTACATCTCCCTTGGCTTGTAGTTGCAGCTTCAGCAAGAACACATGCACGATGAACTGAAGTTGACCGAAAATTGACTACAATTCCTTTCCCAAAGTCACTACTGAAACTTTTGTACACGCCTAAAGCTGGGGAGGAAATCCTGGAGAATTTGTGCAAGCAGACACGAGTATTTCTTCTGGATCGCTGCCGTGGGACAAGAGTACTAAAGTTGCAGGTTATCACATAGAAAACAAAGTCGTTCCATTGTGGTGAGTCTGTCCTCAACAGGGGTTTGCAGGTGTGAATAATAGGAAAACATTTGTGAACTGCTTTTAGACTGCTACACAACTCAAACCTTTCCATGTCAAAGCATCCTTTATTGCGCCAATATTTAAACAACAAGCATTCCTACATTGGACAAACAGAATGGAGATGGTGCAATCAAAGTAGGTGGAAGGGCATGTTAACTCTAAGAATACCGTGACTCTGCAACAGGATATAGATAAATTGAGCGAGTAGATGTAGGTGACAAATGTTTTATGTGGGAAGTGTGACGTCATGTACTTCATTATGGGAAATCAAAAGGAAAGCTATTATCTAAGTGGAGAGAGACTGTGAACGCATGGTTCAAAGGGATCGAAGCTTTCTAGTGCATGAATCACAGAAAGTAAGCAGACATGTCCAACTAATAGTTAAGAAGGCAAATGGTATTTTGGCCTTCATTGCAAAGGGATTAAAATAAGGAATGTTTTGATGCAATGCACTGGTTGTTGGTGAGGCCACACCTCGAATACTGGCCACACTATTGGTCCACTTACCGATTTTAAAAAATGTAACATTGGACACGGTGCAAAGGCATACCTTCAGTAATTTCATGTCACCTCCTAGACTGTATTGTTCGCAGTGTTTGTATTTATATTATTTTACTTAAGGCTTTTGGTCTAGTTTTAAAAGATTCAGGATGTGCTGCTCTGAACCTTGACTAATTTCCCAGAATGAGTTCAGGCGGAGTCAGAAGAAAGGTTTATAACCTACGGGGCTGTAACCTCGGATGGAGACCACTATTACATCAACACTAGCACTTCCATGTTCTTGAATGGTATTATGATATTGGC
The DNA here is from genome assembly GCF_053455715.1 of Rhinoraja longicauda. NCBI lineage: Eukaryota > Metazoa > Chordata > Chondrichthyes > Rajiformes > Arhynchobatidae > Rhinoraja > Rhinoraja longicauda. The sequence goes on from NC_135978.1 coordinate 16,260,446, forward strand.
TTAGTTAGCAATCAGAGTCCATGGAGGTGGCACCTGTGGATCATTGCTCCCAGAAAGCACCTGACTCCCTCTTGTGTTCGTCATATTCAGAGCCTCCAACCCCTCGACGACTTGTTGGGCTGGAAATGCATGGAATTTGCAAACTCCCAACAGGAAGAAATGTGCTGTAAATGATTGGAAAGTGAAGAGGAAGAGGCATTGGCCCTCTGAGCCATTAACTTGAGGATGTCTCAAAGTCCCTTGTGATAAGTGAAATCCTTGTAAAGTGTGGCCTTGCAGTAGATTCCAGTGATAGATGGGATCAGTTGTCTGGACTTGATCCTGGATTTCATAGAAATCCTACCGAGGAAGTTCAACAAGATTTGATGTAAAAACAAGGAACTGCCGAAGCCGGTTTACAAAAACAAAGACACAAAATGCTGTAATTGCTCAGCAGGTTAGGCAGCATCCTTGGAGTACATGAATAGGTGACGCTTCAGATCAGAACCCTTCTTCAGACAAGGGTTTGATTCTGTGCCAGATCTGTTGAATTACTGTCCCCAGTTTTAAGTTTCACCCAACTGAAACACAGGAAAGTGATTGCAATTAAAGTGATTTTCCATTCATTCTTTGTGATGAACCGCAAGTTTGTAAGTTATATGGAGCCCTTCGCATTTTCAGAACATCCTGCAGTGTTTTATAGTCACTGAAGTACCCCAGAACAGTAGTCAGTGCCATAATGAGGCCAACCAATGTGCCTACATCATTGATATTTTTCAGTCTGCTGAACTTTGCTACAGTGAGTAAAATTTCAATGCGACACAAAACTAAGAATTGTAGAAATTTGTGGAAAAGCAACTGACTAAGGGGAAGTCGTGGAGTGGTAAAATGGGCAGACACATATAAGATAGAGACAGGATGCTGGAGTAACTCAGCCGGTCAGCTGGAGAAAATGGATTGGTGAGGTTTTGGATCAGGTCCCTTCTTCAGTGATTATGGTGGGGGAGGGGGGGGGGACTGGAAGCAGAAACAAAATCTGGACAAATCAGGGCTGGCAACAGATGACTTCAGGCAGGGAGATTCCCTGTTAGCTGGAGACAAGTATGAGCCCAGCAGAGATACAGAGCTGGAACTGGTTAACAGATTTTTAATGGGGGAGGGGGAGGGGGGGGGGGGGGCGCAGGGAGAGGGAAGGGAGGTGTGATGGCAGTGTTTATGTAGAAGTGAACTAAAACTGGAGAATTCTGCATTCATACCGCTGGGTTGTAAGCTACCCAAGCAAAAATATGAGGTGCTGTTCCTCCAATTTGCGTATGGCCACAAACTGGCAATGGAGGGGGCCCAGAACAGAAAGGTCAGTATGGGAATGGGAAGAGGAGTTAAAGTGGTTAGCAATCAAGGAGATCCAGTAGGCACTGGCGGACCAAGCATAAGTGAATCGGTTGCTGAGTCTATGCTTTGTCTTGTATGTACAGATCCCACATCGGATGCAGTAGATGAGGTTAGAGGAGGTGAACCTCTGTCTCACCTGGAAGGTCTGTTGGGGTCCCTGGATAGAGTCGAGTGATGAGATACATACAAAACATGTATAACCTATCTGTGGACTCTACTTAAATTTGGAAGGATTTTAAAGGGTCATATGCAACAGACAGATTTTGAAGATAGACACAAAATGCTGGAGTAACTCAGTGGTCAGGCAGCATTCCTGGAGAACATGGATAGAGGAGGTTTTGGGTCAGAACCTTCTTCAGAGATATAAAAGTTCATATAAACCTGTCAGAGTGGCTTTGGTGGAGGAGATTCGGATAGAGTAACAACTGAGACACTGTTTCCACTGGACTGACAGCTAAAACCACAGGTTACTTTAATTAGGTTAGATGAAAAGACTTTTATGTTAATATACATTCTTATGAGATGCATGAAAGACTAGTGGGAAGAGATTCAAATTTCAAAGGACGATTGGAAATTATAGGAATTTAAATAAAAGTACAGGTTTGTAGTGTAGATCTGGGGAATGGAATAAATTGACTGGATGTTTGGGAAACCAACACAGGCTCTACATTGTATGATTCTACAATCCTTATCTATTCAATTCATAGAAACTGCACAATCAGAGGCAACCCAAGTTGACACAATCCTGACCCTCAAAGATAATCCAATAAATCTCCAGGATATTAATCTAGTTTTACAACCAACACTGTTCAACCCTAGCCAGACATATTCCCATGAGTCGTTCATCACTCCAGCCACACAGGGAATATCGTGCTTTGGTAGAGAATTGATCTATGCTTTTTCTTATCAGTTCAGATCCAATCCTCATTCAGACAGTCATCCAGCTCTTTTATGACGAAGTTTGACACAGCAGTAATTGCTTCTTCAGATAGACGGTTCCGCAGTTTCACCTTTGTGAGAAAAGTGCGTGAACTATTTACCAGAAAACCTCAAGATAATGTAGTACAGACAGATTTGTTGTCCAGGCACAAAACTATATGCAGTGCATAATCCGAATCTCTCACTTGCACTGCTAGATTCTAACAAACTAAACAGCCGGAAAAGTGGACTGAAAGTGGATATATAAAGTGACCAGTTCAAACCTAGTAATGAATGTTTTCTGTACGAAAGCTTCTTGTGGTAATGCTTTCTAAACTGGGATTTATGACTTTCCACATTAATGTTTTTCATAATTTAAGTTTCTGCTCTCTGAATTATAAGCAAAAGCTTCCTAAAGAAGTAAAAAATAAGCTGCAGGCTTTGGAAATTAGAAATAAGAACAGAAAATGCTGGGAATTCTCAGTTTGTCAAGCAGTTAACAGTAGGGTATACTGTATGTTGCTGTTGTCCTCAACCTCAAAAAGTTCCATAAGAAATGTTTTCCAAACTGATTTCTAGAATAAAACTTGAAAACTAAGGATTCCTGTTCTCACTTTTTCCTGAAGTAATTGTTAAAAATCCCTTCTAAACTATCTTTCATGTTAAAGGTTTTCATACTAAGACTATTTAATTTAATTAGTCCACACAAGATTTCTATACTTTTTTTTATGCTGAAACTTTTGGCACAAATGTTTTCCATGCCAATCCTTCACTAATTATTCATGTGCCACTTGAAATGCAAGGATCAATATTTTGCAAAATGTTTGGACCAACTGTCGAGTTCAACAGTTATATAGTTCTAGTACTTCCTGAGGAAGCAGACAGTAGTCAGACGTGTGACAAACAGATTGTCCTGCATCAAATTAGCTGTAGGGCAATTCTTTCATTTACTATTTATGAAAGGGAAAGTTGCACCTTACTCCAGAACTACAAGATGCATCCCCTGGGCTTCTGTGTATGTTGATCAGCCAAAACACTATGACCACTGACAGGTGAAGTGAATAACATTGGTTATCTTGTTACAATGGCACCTGTCAAGGGGTGGGATATATTAGGCAGCAAGTGCACAGTCATTTCTTGAAGTTGATGCGTTGGATGCAGGTGAAATCGGCAGGAGTAAAGACCTGAGCGACTTTGACAAATTGTTATGGCCAGACGACTGGGTCAGAGCATCTGTGAAACGACAAGGCATGTGGGGTGCTCCTGGTCAGCAGTGGTGAGTACTTACCGACAGTGGTCCGAGGAGGGACAAACTGCAAACCGGCGACAGGGTGTTGGGCGCCCAAAGCTCATTATTGCGCGAGGCAAACAAAGGCTATCCCATCTGGTCCAAACCGACTGTGGGAAGACGACAAGCCGGTGGAGGGAGTGTAATGCTCTGGGCAATGTTTTGCTGGGAAACCCTAGGTCCAGCCATTCATGTGGACGTCAATTTGACACGTGTCACCTACCTAAAGATCGTTGCAGACTAGGTACACCCCTTCATGGCAATGGTATTCCCTGATGGCAGTGGCCTCTTCAGCAGGATAATCGCCCTGCCACACTGCACACATTGTTCAGGAATGGTTTGAGGAACATGATGAAGTGTTCACGGTGTTGCCTGGCCTCCAAATTCTCCAGATCTCAATCCGATTGAGCATCTGTGGGATGTGCTGGATCGACATCCAGTCCACGGCAGCTCCACATCGCAACTTACAGGACTTGAAGGATCTGCTGCTAATGTTTTGGTGCCAGATTCTACAGGACACCTTCAGGGGTCTTGTAGTCCATGCCTCGGCGGGTCGGCACTGTTTTGGCAGCACACGGAGGACCAATAGCATATTAGGCAGGTGGTCATAATGTTTTGGCTGATTGGTGGATAGTGGTGTGCTCTTTTGGTGAAGCTTTTATCCTGGGGGACCCTTAAATTCTTTTGGCCAATGGAAATGTTACTGCTTGATTCTAACCATAACACAGCTTAGCAAGACACCTTTGAGCCCCAAGTGCACTAGTAGTAGGTTAGCCACGATGAAGTCATAAAGGGCGGCACGGTGACGCAGCGGTGGCGCAGCTGCCTTACAGCGAATGCAGCGCCGGAGGCTCAGGTTCGATCCTGGCTACGGGCGCCGTCTGTACGGAGTTTGTACGTTCTCCCCGTGACCTGCGTGGGTTTTCTCCGAGATCTTCGGTTTCCTCCCACACTCCAAAGTTGTACAGGTATGTAGGTTAATTGACTGGGTAAATGTAAAAATTGTCCCTAGTGTACGATAGTGTTAATGTGCGGGGATCGCTGGGCGGCGCCAACTCGGTGTATCTCTGTATCTCTAAATCTAAATCTAAAAAATCTAAACATGATGGGCTGAAGAGCTTGATCCGTGCTGAATGACTCTCGGAGCACAACAAGATCTCATGATTGTTGATAGGAAGATTTTGGAGAGATCAGGTAGAGTGAAGTAGTGCAGCTTCTCAACCTTATATTGATTTAGATACATAGATACATAGACAATAGGTGCAGGAGTAGGCCATTCAGCCTTTCGAGCCAGCACCGCCATTCGATGTGATCATGGCTGATCATCCACAATCAGTACCCCGGGAGCAGTTACACCAGGCCATTGGATAGAGTTCTGTTGTGGTTTTAAGCGGTGCTAGAGTTAATGTCCAATGGCTTTGAGCCTCACTTCATGTCATTCAGTTGTGTGCTTACTCAGAACATTCTGCCAGGCTCACCTTATGCTGCTCACCTGGCATCCCTCTCCTGCCAGGTATATCACTCACTAGGACCTTGATGTCTCTTCTAGGGAAACACTGCGTTCTCTCCCTTGCTCCATGGGCGTCATTGTATTTTTTGTTGTTGCTGGCAGATGTAGGGAATGTGCACTTAAGGCTGTGGTGAACAACCTGCAGCCACGGGCAAGAATTGGCGGAGGAGAAGGTTCCAAGCATCCGCATGCACATGTCTCAGGAGTCCCTGAGGTCCACCTGGCCCACCTGAACATGCGCCACATGCTGCCCCACCCATTACATTGGGTCCAGGGAACAGATAGATCTGGGGATGGGGATTCGGGCAGATCTGGGAATGGGGCTCCAGATTGTCCCAAGGACCTGAGTCCCGACATGTCTGGAGGTCTGGAGATCAAGGTCCAGAGGTGTGCATGGGTTGGTGTTCAAACTAATTCAGGGACGGGGGTCCCTGAATAGCCCCTGGCAGTGTACATGTGTGTGTATATCCATGTACACGTGTACTGCATGTAAATAATGAACATATGTCAGGTTACTTGCTTACTTGTCCACGAAGAAATAAATTATGTAAATAAAAGCGTTACAGATTGCATATTCATTTAAAACAAAATAATTGACAGTTTGGGTGATCAGATATGTTATCTCAAACTCTACTGTTATACCTTTGGAAGATTTTGGAACCTGCAGGTCATTGTTGCCAAAGCCTTGCAGGACATTCTAGAGACTGAAACACAATGGGATATTGAGCAATTGGAGATGCAGCTATTGGCTGTGACAAGACTATGCTCCTAGCATTCATTCAAGAGGAAGACTCCACTGGAATTGGCCTTCCTTCCCTCCTTGCTGATCAACCTTTTTAAGGGTATCTACCCTGACATTAAAGACTCTGGGAGATCAGCTTCCCTCGCTGTGGGAAGGGGCTAGGGTATTTTCAAGCTTTGAGCAAAAACCCTTGATCTTAGCTATGAATTCCAGGGTTGGGACATAGACATTAGTCGACAGTAGTGTGCTGGTTCCACATTGGGACAGGCCAGATGGCCACAGTGGAGGGGCCGGGACTCCAGAGCGGCTCACTTTATAGAGAAGCCCATGCCATGAAGACAGTCTTCCTCTTCCAGTTTGCCCATGTGGAAGGCAGCCACTGTCTTGTTCTTTGGGCCAGTCATATCCAGTCTGTCCTGCCTCAATGTTGGGCAATTTCAATGTCGAGCACCTAAGTTCCCACAAAATACACTATCAGACTGAACCAAAGGAAAACATAGATGTAGTTAACAGTCCTCTGTGTGCAATGTAAGAGCATGGTGCATATCAGCCAGCAGTGAAACTGTGAGAGTTCAAAGAAACCAGGTCAATGACATCCCAGCTGCTCTTGTAACCCCGGGCCAAGTAATGACGTCTCTGTATTTTTTGCTTGTTCGCAGGACTTTGCTGGTAACGCCAGCATTTATCGTTCATCCCCAATTGCCCCTGAACTGAGGGGGCAGATAAGGGGCAATCATGTGGATGGGTCTGGATTCATAAGTTGACCAAATCAGGTGAGTTCAGTTGATTTCCTTCTCTGGAGGACTTTACTGAGCCAGATGTGTTTCTGGGACTGTCCAGTAAGTTAAAGGTAACCATTACTCAGCTTGGCTTTAAATCAGGATTTATGACTTGAATTTCTTGGCTGGTGCAGTAGGATTCAGGCTCATGGCTCTGGGTCAATGATCCAGAGTCACTGAATGCACCAGCTGAACAATTAACACAGCCAGCTCACTTAAGGAACAAGCAGGTCTCTTAATAATCATTTACAGCACTGTTGTGCTCCCAGCTCTCCTTTATTGATACTTCAGAGATAACTCTAAGCATCTTCACTTTGTCAGTACAAATAATAGCGGTGCAGTGACAATGCAGATAGTGTTCGATCTTGACCGAAGGTGCTGCCTAGGTGGAGTCTGCATGTTCCCTCGAGTGCTTCTTATAGGTCTCCCACCTAGGGCCACCTATTTCCCTCAAGTGAGGTTAATTGGCCGCTGTAAAATGCTGCTTTAATCCTGCACACTGGAGGAGAGACCAGTACATTGAATTAAGAAGCCGAGCTAATTCACTCCTTCCACCCAAGAGGCATATAACTTCAGTTAGCCCTCATTTACTGTACTGTTACACAACCAAACAGCACCGGACCAAGCAAGACCCATTACATCTTTCAGAAACGGATTACAAGATTTGGGCGGCAAAACCTTCAAGTCAGACACAGTAACAAATAATTATTACAGATCACCTTTACAAACTGTACAATTAGATTGACATCCCCTTTAAGATATCAGAGTGGTCAACTAATTGCAAAAATAATTGATAGTCTTGTTGAGTAAATGATTTATGCAGGATTTAATTATTTTCTTCTAAGTGGCTGCCTAGTTCTCTCTTAAAATGAGGGTGCCTTTCTTCAGGATCCTTTGATCTCTCCTGATTCATGGCGTCCCCTCACAGCTGCCTTTGTTCATGGTCTGACAACGTTAAGGTTGCTGTTGCCAAGCATTTCTTCTGAATTTACAGCTCTGACTAACCACACAACAGGAAACTCAGCCTTAACCTCACTAAATCCTCTTATACGGCTCTTGTCAATAAGTTAAGTGACCTCAGCACGGCAGAAAAATAAAATGCCCTCACATGACGGAGGATAGACAACGAAGGCAAGTGATCTAGAGGATAGACAGATATAATTAACGTATCCACAGCAAACTTTCAGAAGCTACAGAAGGCCTATTTAGCCAAAGGCTCAATTGTTTTGAGCGTTTGATATCCATTTCAGAAGCTGGTGAGTTAAGATCAATCCGCAGAGCTGTTCAAAACCAAACTTGTTTGGCATGGTTGGTTGACATTTGTCGGAAGCCCAGCAAACTTCTGTTGGTGGGGAGGGAGGTACAGGGGCATATTGGTGAAAGATGGTAGGGTTTATTGATTTACAAAACAATGAACTTGACTTCCCTCAGTAATCTCCAGCTTTAACAACACATAGCTAGGAGCATTTCCTCATGAGAAACACAAGGCAACTAGGAGAGGATTTTTGAACCTTAATCGGTTTCAGACATTGTCGCCCTGCTGAAAAAGTCAGCTGTGCCAAAGGCCCAAGGCTGGGCGATTTTTTAATTTCCTTTCTTTTTGTGAGATTTGGGCATTGCCAGCATTTATTTCCCTTCCTTCACTTTGGATATTTTTGGAGCTGAATTGTGCCAAGCAGTCCTGTTTGAAAGGAGGGTTCAGGATGGTGCCAGGCTTCACTGGGCCTGTGGAAGGGCTGAGGGGTGGGGAACGAATGGTGGACGGGTAATCTTTGGACGATGGGAAGGGAGAGAACTCGCGACGGAGGTAGTGGCCCTACATTGAGGGTAAGTCATTGTCTGAGCAAGCAGTCTGTCACTTGCTCAGAATACCAAGTTGCCCCGAGAATGCCCAAGAAGGCTCCCCACTGGTCCACGAGTTCCAAGCACACAGGGCCGGCTCCAGTTCCAGCTCCTACCCCCTACTGAGGAAATCACATGAATTGAGCCCAGTCCAATTTCCAGAGTGACTCTCAAGATCTGGAAAGGATTGTAATTACATTTCACTCCAGTAACATCAATTTTCAATTCGGCTGCTCAGCTGGTAAGCCGCTACCACAACTGTACCAGAGACCCGAGTTCAACCCTGACCTTGGGTGCTGTCTGTGCGGAGTTTCTCAAAATGTACAGCTTGGTAATTGCCCTTGGTAATTGGCCCCTTGTGTGGGTGAGTGGTAGAAAACTGGGGGGAGTTGATGAGAATATGGGATTAAAGTAGAATGAGATTGATAGTCGACATGGACTCATTGGGCCGAAAGGCCTGTTTCTATACAGTATCTCTTTACAACTTTATGACTCATGACAGAAAAATAACTGCACTTTGCAATTGAAATTGTAGGTAATTGTTTCCACTGGCAGGAGGGTCCATAATCAGAGGAAGCAGATTTATGCAGCAGGAAATTTACGACCAGTTCTGGGCACCGTACTTATAGAAGAACATCAATGCTTGGACTGGAGGAGATTGACTGGACTTGTACCAGGGTGAATGATTTCAGCAATGGAGTAACGGTGATATTTGGCTGTTAAGTAGGGAAGCTCAACAGGAATTGTAGTTTCTGGATTGGTTTCTGAAATGGGTTTTGATGTAGCAAATTGGGAGGAACTATTTCTCTGGTTGAAGAATCAAAGCCAGAGGGCACAGGTTTATGAAACGAGGCATAAAATAGGCATTAATGCGGAATGCAGGGCTTGAAAATATTACGAGAAGTCGATCCTATTGTAACTTAAGGCATGGCAGATGTACAGTGGGCTCCTTGATAAGATTAGGGAGCAGAGCTAAATCTCCTTCCATTTGGTGGCCTCTGCCTTTTTACATTTTGTCTCCACTTGACCTCTGGCTCCCTCTGCAATGGATATGTGTGTGGACGCATACCTTTGCTTTCAATCTATGTAGAGTACAAAGGGAAATACAAAGAGACACGGAGAGGTGCAAAAACATGGTGTATTTAGTTCTCCAGCCACATCGCTAGTCTGTAGAAATACTTCTGCTGCTTTTACAATAGACAATAGGTGCAGGAGTAGGCCATTCGGCCCTTCAAGCCAGTACCACCATTCAATGTGATCATGGCTGATCATTTTCAATCAGTACCTCGTTCCTGCCTTCTCCCCATACCCTCTGACTCCGCTATCCTTAAGAGCTCTATCTAGCTCTCTCTTGTATGCATTCAGATAATTGGCCTCCACTGCCTTCTGGGGCAGAGAGTTCCACGGATTTACAACTCTCTGACTGAAAAAGCTTTTCCTCATCTCCGTTCTAAATGGCCTACCCCTTATTCTTAAACTGTGGCCCCTGGTTCTGGACTCCCCCAACATTGGGAACATGTTTCCTGCCTCTAACGTGTCCAACCCCTTAATAATTTTATATGTTTCAATAAGATCCCCTCTCATCCTTCTAAATTCCAGTGTATACAAGCCTAATTGCTCCAGCCTTTCAACATACGACAGTCCCGCCATTCCGGGAATTAACCTTGTAAACCTACGCTGCACGCCCTCAATAGCAAGAATATCCTTCCTCAAATTTGGAGACCAAAACTGCACACAGTACTCCAGGTGCGGTCTCACTAGGGCCTTGTACAACTGCAGGTGGACCTCTTTGCTCCTATACTCAACTCCTCTTGTTCCTCCTTTTGATACTCTGGAGAACCCTGCAATGCTTGGAGACTCTCTTAGATGTTTTGCAATGTCGCCATCATTGATGCACAGCCTTGTCGTAAGGAGGTTTAGGCCGTTTGGTCCAACAAGTCAACTCCGCCATTCAATCATGGCTGATCTATCTTTCCCTCTCAACCCCATTCTCCTGCCTTCCCCCATAACCCTTGACACCCTTACTAATCAGAGAAGTCAGATGGAAAATGAGGTCAAAGGCGGCAGAAGATGCAGAAGGGATAGAGAAGAGGTGATGGAAAGAGTCTCTTATTGCCTGGCTGCCAGTGAAGGACCTATCCATACACTACTTCAGCAACCGTGCAGCTGTTCCCCATTTATCAGCACACCCACTCTGACCTTCACTTTGTTCACAATGTAAGAAAATTTCCACCACAAAATAGACATTCTAAATCAAATCATGCATTGTTCTGAACAAAACTCAGTGAATCATCCTCGTTCAATGTGTTAACACCTCCTTTATGTGTGCCTTTGTGTGGTTTAATGCTGCAGTGTGGAATGGATGGTAGCAGGCTGCTAGCTTTCAGCGCAGACTGCAGCAGTGCTTTCTGAGTGCCCTCGACCAGTGTGCTGCTGGTCTCACACTAGCCTATGCCTTCCCCATAGCCCTGTAAGTTTATCAAGAACAGATGCATTGGGAACTGTCTCTTTGCCCCCTAGTATGAGGTTGCGCAGTGGTGCAGCAGGTGGTGTTGCTGCCTCATAGCTGTGGTGATCTGGTTCGAGCTGGACTCTGGGAGCTACCTGAGTGGAGTTGATGCATTCTCCCCGTGACCGCCTCCTTACTCCCATATGCTCCGGTTTCCTCCCACATCGATGATATGTTGATTGCTAAATCACCACTAGTGTAGTTGGGTGGTAGGACAATCATTTCCTGGGCATTTGAGTGAGAGTAGATCATGGGGAAAGAAGTAGGGAAATGAGACCCTCTGACATGATTTAATGGGCTTAAGGGACTTCGATAAGAAAATATGAGAGTGTTTCAGCTAGATTATAGATGATATTAACTACAGTTATAAGACAACAAATACTGGAAATATTCAGCAGGACTGGCTGCATCTGTGTAAAGGTAAAGTGAGTTAATGTTCTGACAAGCAGTCTGTGAGCCAAAACATCACCTTTGTTTCTATTCCCACAGATGCGGCCTGACCTATTGAATATTTCCAGCATTTTATGTTTTTATTTTAGATTTCCAGCATCTGCAGTTTTCTTTAACTTTTCCTTTTAATTACAGTTATCTGTCTTAGTTCTAAACTCCTTAAATCCTAACAGAAATCCCCCAATCTCAGTTTTGATAATCTCAGTTGACCTCAGCAGCTTTTTTTGTGGGAAGAGTGTTCCACATTTCCATTAACTGCTTCCTGATATCAATCCAGAATAGCCTAGCCCAAACATCAAGGTGTTAAGAACGAATAGTTCTTATTCGTTAGAACGAATAATCTTTTAACTTTTTCAAAACCTTTTGCATTTTACCGCTCATTTTGGCCCTTCCTCCACTACCCTTTCAACCAGTGGACTCCACATGGCAACAAATCTCATCTCTCAAGAACTCTGGTCAGCTACCTAAAATTCCTACCGCTCACCAACGCTCCTACCTTGGCAAGCAGTTTCACTTTAAAACCTTTCATTGGTTTCAGCAATTTTACCGACTCTCCCATTGAACCTCTGTTTTCAGGGGGAAGCTATTCCAGTGACAGTGGTTGGTGTGTCCGCATTGATCGTTGCATTCTGTGTCATGTAAATCTAATGCAAGGAAAACAATACGTTTGCATGAAAAATTAGAGATGACCACCGTGTGTACTGCAGGGAGAAATAAATAGGTGATGTTACATTTCATCAGCAGGCACAAAAATACTTTCTGCCTATTGGGAGATTTATAGCTCAATATAGTCCCTTTATTTGGCTGCTCTTTCACACAATGAATATCTTTATCCAATAATTGGATACGCAGCATGTGGACAATAGTTCCAAAGTATTCCTCTGAGGAATTTTGTTAAGTGCGCTCTGAGCAATAGAACAGTGAATGCAGATTTAATAGCATCCCCTGTAGTTCCCTGCCTCCTGGGGCTACAGCGTTTCTCACAGTAATGGCCATGCACTAATTCCCTTGCTTAACTCTGACATCATTCCTCGTCCACCTTCAGGTAACGTGGAGGGGTAACAGGATGAAAATGGATTTACTAGTTTTACTACTGTGGCTTTTCATTTCAGCAAATTGCCTCTATTTCTTGTACGTCTCCTGTCCCAATTTCCCCTCCATTTTTCATTACATCACTTTTGAGCTCATCAAGAATATATAATTTTCATAGTCAGATAAGTTTTGTTGAAGATTCTGTTCTCAGAGTCTTTCTCGAGGGTCAACATATTGAGCACAAAGGCAGCTTTTGTAAGGGAATGGTCCCAGAGGACCAATAAAACACTATGAGTTTTGCTGAAGGTTCCTCAACCTGAAATATTCACTGCTTCTCTTCCCACAGATGCAGCCTGACCTGCTGAGTATTTCCAGCATTTTCTGTTTTCATTTTACAATAAATTAGTACAAAAGGCACATGAGGGCAACATTATGAACCTGAAAATTAACCCTAATCCCTACCACTTCCTATGCCCCTGACTACCTCACCCCTGTCACCTTGTGTAGAGCAAGCACCAGTGTGACTGAAATGTGACTGGTATCTTTCCCCTTTCATCGCTGTTGATCCAAACTTCACAGTCAATGGTCTCTTTATAGCTGAGGCCTTCTCAGTCACTTGTCAGGACAAACCTGTAGACAAGTGGATCGCAGGCTAACAGAGGCCCAGCTGCAGGCTGCTACACATCATCTGCAGTGGTTTAGAAGGGGCAGGGGAACACTTTCAGCCCCACATGGGAGATTAGCGCTTCTTCTGCCATAGATTTGCACCCTCCATTCATGTACCCAACGAAGGACCAATTGCAAATGTGAAAATCAAAGACCGATCTTACTTTTTGAATATCGAGGGCCAATCATCTTATTGAAAATTAAGGGGCAATCGCATCTGGAAATCAAGGCCCACTCATTTCTTTGAAAATTAATGGCCAATTATTCTTTCTAGTGGCAACTGAAATCCTGATCCTACCAGTCCACAGGAAGTGGGTTGGATATAAGCGGACTTTGGATACTGTTTCTGTAATAATTGACTGAGCTATCATGCTCTTGGACACTGGTATTGTGTCCCTTGTATATCACATCTGTGTCTCTCTTATAAAACCAAGGCCATTGTTGTTCTCAGTCTAGCAGCATCAAGGGTCAAGAGTGTTTTATTGTCATATGTTCCAAAATAGAACAATGAAATTCTCCAAAACAGCACAACAGATACAATGCCACTATAGTTACTCTAGTATTCCCACGATAAGAAAAACATCATTCAGCTGGGTTCTTATTCTTGATTATAGTCCATCGGTGTTTGAGATGGTTAAAACCATTGAATATTGCAATCTAGGGTAAGAACGCACCTGAAGGTCAATTGAGCCCAAAGCCAAAAACTACAGGTGCTAGGAATCTGAAATAAAACTGAAAATGCTGGGAATACTCATCAGGCCAGGAAGCATCTGTGGAGGGAGACACAGAGTTAACATTTTAGGTGCATGGGAATTGCATTGGGGAAAAAAATGTTTTAAGGGGTAGAAGAGGAAGTAATGGAAAGAACGAAGGGAATCATATCATATCATATCATATATATACAGCCGGAAACAGGCCTTTTCGGCCCTCCAAGTCCGTGCCGCCCAGCGATCCCCATACATTAACACTATCCTACACCCACTAGGGACAATTTTTACATTTACCCAGCCAATTAACCTACATACCTCTGGTGGGGTGAAGAGATACCCATTGTTCCTATAGCAGCTTTCAAACAGCCACAAAATGAACTCCCACCGAGGGATATGTAACTAAACAAGACCATAGAAGATGACAACTGACACCTGGATCGACCCATTGGTCCAAGAGGGTCTTCAGAAATGAGGGCAAAGGTTGGTGGAGAAATATTTCTGCGAAATTCTCAGATGGATGAAGCTGAGAAATTAATTGCAGTTTTGATTTCAGCTGCAAAATCTCTTGGATACTGAGAGATAACAGGTCACGCGTTAATGCAGCTATAGCAATTTAATATAAGTAGATATTTTAAAGCCAAGTTAGAATGTTAATCATTGCTATAGATGGCTTGCATGCAGGCAAGAAAATCCTATTGACCGAATTGCTGAACTGTGTAAATAAACAGGTGTGATCTATGAACAGATAAAAGCTAATAGGGGACCAAAGGAATGTTCTCAATATAATCAGCAAATCAGTGATGGACTGTGCTTATTCTCAATAAAATCAAATATTTTTCTCATTTTCTGCAACCTGCACTCACAGACTTGGTGTGAAATAACAAACATTTTCTTATTGATTAATTTCTTAGGATTTGAGTGTCACAGGCAGAGCTAGTATTTATTGTCCATTCCTATTTGCCGTCGAAGGTGGTGGCAAGCTGCCCCAAGCAAGTAACCGCAGTGCATTTTTGTAGCTGGTACGATCTGCAGCCATTGTGCACTGGTGGTGAAGGGAATGGATGTTTCGGGTGGTGGATGGGACACTAACCGTGTCTGCTGCTTTGTTCTAGATAGTATAGGGATTCCTGAGTGATGGGGGATCTGCAGTCTTCCGGGGCATGGAGAGTGTTCCATCACATTCCCGATGGCGTTTGTAAATGCCAGAAAGAACCTGAGCTGTTGCCCGCTACAGGACTCCCAACCTCGTACCTGTTCTTGTAGCCGCACTACACTATTTATGAGGCTGCTCCAACTGAATTTTAATCAGTAGTGACAACTAGGATGTTGATAGTGGGTGGCTGAGTGATGACAATTGCCAGTAATGTCAAAGACTCGCATGTTGGAGATGGTCTATCGTCAATGAAAACCTAATTTCTGATTTTATAATCAAAGGTAAGGCCAGTGTCCTGAAGAAATCCTGCAGTGAAGTCCTGGGACTGGCGTGATTGACCTCTAACACCTCAACCATCTTGGTCTGTCCAAGGTATGACTTCAACTATGAGAGTGTCTCCCCCTTCATGCTGATTAATTTCCAGTGTTACCAGAGCTTCTTAATCCCATACTTGGACAATTATTGTCTTGATGTCAAGGGCAGATTTAAGAGGAAGAAGCCTTAGAAATATATGAGAATGACTAGAATGTAATGATGCATTTGAGGAAGATAGACACAAAAAGCTGGAGTAACTCAGCGGGACAGGCAGCATCTCTGGAGAGAAGGAATGGGTGACGTTTTGGGTCGAGACCCTTCTTCGCCCATTCCTTCTCTCCAGAGATGCTGCCTGTCCCTCTGAGTTACTCCAGCTTTTTGTGTCTATCTTTGGTTTAAACCAGCATCTGCAGTTCCTTCTTACACCATTTTGCATATGAGGAAGTCCTGGGTGGAATGAGTCACTTACTGAAGATCCTACTCAGCTTATATTCTTCTATCACAAAACTGATGACCTAAACTATTTGCAGGCATAATTCAAAACTTTCCTTTTAATTCAAACACAGAACATAGACATACATCCCTGGCATGGTGGGCATTTTTGACCATTCCGAGGTGTTTTGAACTGAACATTTCACCAAATAAATAATGAATCGACATGAAGCTTTGGGTTAGACTGGCGAATTATGGTAGAATTCTTTCTCTGAAGTACATTAGTACAGAAGAAATCCTGTCTCTAACTTGATAGAGATTTTTGAGGAGGTAACTAAGAAGATTGATGAAGGCTAGGAGGTCGATGTTATTAGCATGGAATTCAATGACCATATAGGTGGGACGAAGAAGAGGGCAAAGTCAGGGCATAGAATATAAAAGTTGTGACATTATGTTGTAACTTTACAAAGTACTTATGAGAAATATTGTGTGAAGTTCAGGTCACCAGACAATAGAAAGGGTGTGATTGCACTGTAGAGTTTGCAGAAAAGATTCGCCAGATGTTGCCTGGAATGAGGGACTTTAGTTATGGAGAGATATTGGGTAGGCTAGGGTTTTTTTTCTTGGAGCGAAGGAGGCTGAGAGATGACATGACTGAGGTATGGAAAATTAATTCACACCGAGGCACAGATAGGGTAGATAGTCCAACCCTTTTTTACCATGAGATGCATATTTTATTTTGGAGCTCCTTGCATCTCGTGTGACTGTACATCATGCAATGGACTTTGTTGGGGATTGACAGACCACTGAACACACATGCTTACACAATGGTGGACAATTAACTATCCGGAGAAGGAAACTCGAAGAATATCATCATTGGCTATCATGGTGAAACTTGGCACTTTTGAATTTTCAGGCAGTGTTCGAATCCAAACCAGACTCTGGGGTTTCAGGCTGGGTCCTGTGCCCACAAAGGCAGTGCCTTGGCAGACAGGGGCATGATAGTGTGAAGACTGTTGAGTCTTAGCCAGACTCAGTCATTCAAATAGCAAACCAGTTAAAAATGGAACATCACTCCAAAGAATAACATTAATGAAAAACAGATTTTGAATTATGATTCATATTAAAATCCACTAAAATTAATATAAACAAAAATGAAATGCACAGCACGCCCTAAATACTTGGAGATTAAAAGAAAGATAAGAATTTTTAAAGCACTTTTGTATCCGTCTTCAGATGTTATCTACATTTCCTATAATTCCCTTATGACATGCAACGAGGCCATTCAGTCCATCAAGTCTATGCCATTATCACAGCGCAATCTCATTTGTCTACTAATTTTCCCTAGAACATAATCTCTCCACATTCTCAAACCCTACTTTACTGGGGCAATTGTTATTATACTGTTGCCAATGAATCCATCAACCAGCATGTCTTTAGCTTGTGGGAGGAAACTGGAGCATCAGGAGGAAACCAATACAGGCATAACGACAACGTGCAGACTCCACACACATTGCACTGGAGGTCGGGATTGAACCTGGCTCACCGGAGCTGTGAGGCAGCGACTCCACCAAATGCACCATTGTATTGTTAAGTCTGCTTGGAAAGGTTGAAGAACTGGATAGTGTGAGGGAAGAAATGCAGGAGCAGAGGTGATGCTGAATTATGCCAGTGCTTCTAATTGTGAGTCACTAATGATAGTCTACGTTTGTTCACAGCCAGCCATGACATTTCTGTCTGCTTCTATTGCTGATTATGCTGTCAGCACTTGTATTTGAACAAAACATTTGTCAGAAAACAAAAGGTTTTGCTTTATTTCTGGAGGCTGCTATGATAAATTCTCTTTTATATATTTGTCTGGCCTGCACACACCACTTCCAAACTGTCAACCACCCCTGCAGCAGATGAGCTGACTCCACCTTTCCAAATGCTCTTCCCAAAACATAAGTGGCAGAGTTTTGCTCCGAGCAACCCTGTCTGATTAGGGAATTTCATCTCACTTCAAGGAATGAGTGCAACTTGCACAAAGTCTGCTCTGAATCCTAAGCTCGACCGAAACTCTGGGAGTCTGCGGCAGCCTCACTCACCCGCTTACCCTTTACTTTTCAGTTTACTTTAGAGTTACAGCAGGGAAACAGGCCCTTCGGCCCACTAAGTCCACACTGACCAGCGATTCCAGCCCGCTAACACGATCCTCCACACACGAGGGACAATTGACAATTTTATCAAAGCCAATTAACCTGCAAACCTGTATGTCTGTGGAGTGTGGGAGGAAACTGGAGCTCCTGGAGAAAACCCACGCAGGTGGTCATGGTGAGAACATACAAACTCCGTACAGACAGCACCCGTGGTCAGGATTGAACCGGGTCTCTGGCACTGTGAGGCAGCAGCTCTACCGCTGTACCACCATGCCTGCCCTGTACTCCAGCTGACATTAATTGCCTGTCCGGAAAATCCTCACTTCCTAAATTTTCATTAAAGTTGCCCCATGTCACCTGCTTCAGACCTACAACCATCGAAAGACCACATTGCACCAATTCTGCTTTATTCTGTCTCCTCACATTTCTTTGCTCCTTCAATGGTGTGTCTTCGTCCGGCCTCTGGATACTATGTTCTGGAATACTATCTCCAAACCTCCTTGCTTCTCTCAATCCCTCTCTTCAATTTCAACTATCCCTAAAACATATCATCTGACCAACAACTGCTTCTACAGCTTTATCTATTGTTTTAACACGGTCTTGTGAAGTGCCTGGGGGATATTTTACCTCATTAAAGGTCCTCTGTAAAGGACAGTTGCTGCCACTGCTGCTTTTTATATATTACCATCTTGCAGCTGTCAACACTGGGAAGAGGGTCGCCCAGCCCTGTTCACATCATGCTCTCATTATTCATTTGGTTTCAAAAGGATTTTGTGGAGCACTTCAAAATATTGTGTTTCAGTCGCACAGTGATTAATTTGCAGAACTAAGAATTGAGAGGACATGGCCATTTCAGAACTAGAATTCCATTAAAAAACATCTGGGAAATATCTGACCATGAAGTTGTAAGATTGTCAAGATATCCAGGTTGAATGATTGATATAATTTGTTCAGTTTTGTTTAGAGATACAATGTGGAAACAGGCCCTTCGGCCCACCAAGTCTGCGCCAACTAGCGATCCCCACACACTAACAGGATCCTACACACAAGGGACAATTTACTGTTACATCAAGCCAATTAACCTACAAACCTGTATGTCTTTGAAATATGGGAGGAAACTGAAGAATCCTGAAAAACCCCAAGCAGGTGTCGGGGAGAACGTACAAACTCGATACAGGCAAGCACCTGTAGTCAGGATTGAACCCGGGTCTGTGGCGCGGTAAGGCAGCAACTCTACCGCTGTGCCATTGTGCCGGGGAACGAACGGCGGAGGAGATTTGAAGTCCTCCCCGTCTTGTTTTTATGTGTCTGCAATTTAATAACAGTTTTGATTCCCCGTCTCTTCAACACACGAAGCCCTGATTCCTGCTTCCATTGAGCACAATGGGGCTCTGGTCCCTGCTCCCCCAAAAATCACCTGGTCTGTTTCCTGCACTGCCTGTCTCACATTGGGTCACTGTTCCTATATTTGCTTGAACACAAGCCACAGTTTCTGCAGGGCCCACTTCCCAAACTTCCTTTTATACATCAGGGCTTCAGTTCCCTCATTCCCTTTAACACACTGGGGGCAAATTTATCGTACTTATTTTTAAGCACATTGGAACTCCATTTCCTATACGGTGGCACAGGGCATAGGGGTAGAGCTGCTGCCTTACAGCGCCAGAGATCCAGGTTCAATCCTGACTACAGCTGTCTGTACGCAGTTTGTACATTAACCCTGTGACCAGGTGGATTTTTTTCCGGGTGCTTCCTCCCACACTCTAAAGACGTACAGATTTGTAGGTTAATTGGCTTCTGTAAAATTGTAAATTACCCCTAGTGTGTAGGATAATGCTTGTGTGCCGGGTGATCACTGGTCGGCGTGGACTCAGTGGGCTGAAATGCCTGTTTCCGCGCTGTATCTCTAAATCCTAAAGTCTAAAGACAAAAAGTGCTGGAGTAACTCAGCAGGTCAGGCAGCATTTCTAGAGATCGTGGACAGGTGACTTTTTGGGTCGGGACCCTTCTAACCAATATCTGTAGTTCGTTATTTCTACTTTCCTTTCATCTGATTGGGTTGGGTGGATAATTTATTATACTACTGTGTTGCATCTAACAAATAACAAAATAGAAGTGTGTTGTAACATAAATTGGGAATAACATCCATTAGTCCGGAGAATCTGCCAGTCTACCACCAGTAAAGTCCCGAGCGTGTCCTATAATCTGAGTTTTACTGTGAGCAAGGCCTTCGTGAGATCCTACACATTTCCTCTGCTCCACTGCAAAATCTCCTCAAGGTATGCCTACTTTAAAGAAGTTCTCCTCCTCTCTCCGACGAGAGTTCTGCAACATCCTCTCTCGCTGCTCCCCTTCTGTGATTCCTCCTCCTCTGCGACTCTACGGCCATGTTTTATCATGTTACTTTTTTGCATTTGTTTCATTCATTTGTTCTATATCTCTCTGTAGCACTGTCTATATCTCTCATTTCCCTTTCCCCTGACTCTCATCTGAAGAAGGGTCTTGACCCGCAACGTCACCCATTCCTTTTCTCCAGAGAGGCTGTCTGACCTGCTGACTTACTCCAGCTTTTTGTGCCTATCCTCGGTTTAAATCAGCATCTGCACTTCCTTCGTACACACTTGGAATGTTGCGTTCAGTTTTAGTCTCCTTACCTGAGAAAGAGTATACTTACCACAGACGAGATGCAGTGAAGTTTACCAGACCTTCCTGGGAGAGTATGTTAAATAAGCCAGTGTTCACGAGAGTTTAGAAGAATGGGGGGAGATTTCACTGCAAAGTGCAGGGCTAAGTAACTAGGATGCAAGGAGGATGGACCCCTGAGGAGACACCTGCACTGGGTTATGTTAGATTAGATTAGGAAAGGTTAAACTAGGTTAGGTTAGATTAGGTTAGTTTGCATTATGGCAACAAATAAATAATATTCAATTTTTTTAAAGAGTTTAAAATATTGGATATATAGATATACCATAGGTATACAATTATTTATAAAACAGAAAAAATACAGTGACCACCATTGGGGGAGAGAGAGAGGAGAGAGAGAGAGAGGGGTAGAAGGGGGGGAGAGTCAGAGTAGAGGGAGCAGCGGGTGAGAGTGGGAGCGCGCGGAGGGGGAGGGTGACAGAGGGTGTCAGGTGAAGGAGCGCTGCCACATGCGGAGGCTGCTCCCTCTCTTTCTCCCTCTCTCTCCCCTCTCCCTCTCTTCCAGAGCCAGCGAGATCTGCGCCGCTCCCCCACTCTCTTCCCCAGCCCCATCTCCCTCTAACGCAGCGAAATAAGAACAAACACAAGTGTAGTTGTTGTTCAGAAGCCCCGCATCCCTGAAGTGAGCGGCGGCGGCGAGGAGAGGAGTTTCACTTGTGTTTGTTCTTATTTCGCTGCGTTAGAGGGAGACGGGGCCGGGGGAGAGAGTGGAGGAGCGGCGCAGATCTCGCTGGCTCTGGGAGAGAGGGAGAGGGGAGAGAGAGGGAGGGAGGGAGCAACACCTGCAAGTGGCGGCGCTCCTTTACCGGGCCCTCTGACACCCTCCCCCTCCGCGCGCTCCCGGTCTCTCCCGCTGCTCCCTCTACCCCGACTCTCTCTTCCCCCCCTCCCCCTCTCTCTCCCCGAGGTGATTGGCGGCAGCGGCGGTGGCGAGGAGGGAAGTTTCCTTGAGTTTGTTGTTTGCGAGGGGGCGCTGCGATCTCTCGCCTTGTCCTGGCTCTGGGTCGGTGGCGATCCGCTCTCTGGTGAATCTTCGTCGGCAGCTTCTGCCTCCAGTCCCCGCCACCTAAGAGCTTGCTGTGGGCCGGATAAAATCTCATGGCAGGCCGGATGTGGCCCGCTGGCCATAGTTTGGAGATCCCTGGTATAGAGCAAACAATCCAGGTTTGTCCAACCTCGTTATAGCTAATACCCTCTCATCCAGGCAACATCCAAGTGAACCTGTTCTGCACCCTCTCACAAAGCCTTCACATCCTTCCTGTAATGTGACGACCAGAATTGTGCACAATACTCCAAATGTGGCCTAACCGAAATTTTACACAGCTGCAGCAGGACCTGCCTATGTCCTATGCTCAATGACTTGTGCCTTGTCGGTGGTTAAAAAGCCTTGGGGTGTCCGGAGGGGAGTCACTCACTAGGATAACCAGACTATGACCTGCTTTTGTAGCCATGGTGTTTATGTGGGTCTCATTGATGATAATGCTATTGAATGTGAAGGGCAAGTGATTCGGCTATTTAATGTCAGACACGATTACTGCATGATGCTTCTGATGCTAAAGTTGCTGAAGTCTTTCTGCATGCAGACATGGAATTATTCATTTGGCGAGGAATTGAAGGTAAAAGTGAACACTGATGAAACGGCTGGCAGTGATTGGGGATAGATGCTCTACCCTGAAGAGCTACTGTCTTGGTACTGGGACACCTAACACCCAACAACCCTTTTCCTTTGTGCAAGGAATGTGTCCAACTATTGAAGAGTTTTTTTCTTTCATGCACATTGACCGTTTTACCAGGGCAATTTCATTGCAACACTCAGTCACATGCTGCATTGACATCTCAGCTCTGGAACTTAACTCTTTGGTCCATGTTTGGACCAGGGCTGTGATGAGATCTGGAGCTGAGTGGTCCTGGTGAACCCAAAATGGACATCGGTGAGTAGGCTGTTAGTGAGTAGATGCCACTTGATTGATCTGTTGACAATGACTTCTATCATTTTGCTGATGGTTGGCAGCAGACTGATTGGTTGGTGAGGAGAACATTTAGATTTTTTTCCTTTTTTTTGTACCTTGTATGTACAGAATGTACCTTGGCAATTTTTCACATGGTCAGACAGATACCAGAGTTGTAAATGCACTGGAATAGTATGTTTTGAGATGCAGGTAGTTTAGGAGCTTAGGTCTTCAGTGCTCCAGTTGCACTCCTGTTGATGCTATAGCCTTTTACTGTGTCTGGTGCTCTCACATGTTTCTTGATATCAGGAGGAGTGAATCAATTTGGCAAGCCTGTCATGGTGGGGATCGCAGGAGGAAACAGCTGGATCATCCACTCAATAATTAATTCTCAGCTTTAACGCTCACATGCTGAGGATGGAGATGTGAAAACTTCTCCCATTAGCTGTTTGGTTGTCCACCTACTAGATGTGGTAGAACTGCAGAGGTTTGATCTGATCGTTTTGCAGTGATATTTCTGAGCTTTGTCTGTTGCACGCTGTCCCAACTGCATTGAGCAGATGGGAATTCACAGGCTGGGAAACAATGGTTAATTTTGTGCCCTTTATTTTGAAAAGGAGAGTTAATCATAGTAATTCCATTTAAGGTCAGAAACATTCCCGCCTTAAAAAAAATTCTTCTATAACCACAATAATTTGTAATATTAGCCAAATATTTGTTGGCATGTGGATTTGTCTTTTTAAAATTCCATCTCCACAGCTCCGTAAACATTTGATTACTTTAGAGATTTTAGTTTAGAGATACAGCACGGAAACAGGCCCTTTCGGCCCACCGAGTCCGCACCAACCAGCGATCCCCGCACACTAACACTATCCTGTACACACTATGGACAACTTTTACATTTACCAAGTCAATTAGAATTAACCTACAAACCTGTACGTCTTTGGAGTGTGGGAGGAAACCGAAGATCTCGGAGAAAACCCACGCAGGTTATGGGGAGAACGTACAAACTCTGCACTGAAAGCACCCGTAGTCGGGATCGAGCCCGGGTCTCTGGCGCTGCATTCGCTGTAAGGCAGCAACTCTACCGCTGCACCACCGTGCCGCCCATCCTTTGTGTCCATCCTTCCAAATCAGGAGTGACTGATTCTGAGATGTAATCTCCATCTAAAGTCATTCTTCAAGTTGAGTTCTGTCCAGATTTTACTAAATGTATTTGGAAGAAATTATTGGTCTTTGCTTCAAAAGCGCACAAACTAAACATTGAAGTGAAATGGACCCTTCAGCGCTTCTCACTGATACAATGGTGGGAAGCGTCGTGTTGAGGTTTCCAATCCAAACCAGCAGTGCTCTGGGCATAAGGTCTGCCTTGCACTGAATTGTTGACTTCAGGTTTAAAAGTAGAGACAATATTATTTATTTAAGTTTGCTAAATCATTTACCTCACCTGAACAAATACTGATTCCTGATCGACAGTGGGAAGGAATAGTGATGGACTGGTGTTTTATTCAATGTCACAATGGCCTGCTGATATTCTCTATTGAACCCAAGACTTCCAACCTGCATATGGTTGCGGAAGGCTGCTAAAAGCAATGGTAAAAGAGAGTCAACTGTGTTCCAATAAGTCCACCATAACCCAGGATGAATCAACCATTAACCAATATGATCTGCACCAGTTAACCATATGCCAATATCAATCAAGCACAACCCAACAGCAGTCACCCATAACCACACATATCAAATATATTTCAACTGTGTTAACCATAACCCAGCATGAAAACATGGCTTGAAGGAAAAATGCAATGAAATTAAAGCACATAATTATAGTGCACACAGTACATATTGCCTGTAGACATACAATAATGATTAGACTCAAAGGCAGTTGCCCAGGTAAAGTATCACCAATTTCTATTCATATTGGCACATTGAGACACTTCTGAGTGATGAGATTTCGTTTTTTAGTTTAGTTTAGAGATACAGCGCGGAAACAGGCCCTTTGGCCCACCGCCGACCAGTGATCCCTGCACCAGTGATCCTACACACACTCGGGATAATTTACATTTATACCACGCCAATTAACCTACAAACCTGCACGTCTTTGGAGTGTGGGAGGAAACCAAAGATCTCGGAGAAAAACCATGCAGGTCATGGGGAGAACGTACAAGCCCCGGAGTCAGGATCAAACCCAGGTCTCTGGCGTAAGGCAGCAAATCTACTGCTGTGCCACTGTGTAAGTTAAAATCTTTAATTTCTTAATAAGAATGGCATTTTATTCTCATCTTCTCACAACAGTGGGAATTCTTGCATCTTATCAAGATGGAAAATGTTAAACATGAGTGAACTGGGGCAGAGAGAAACAGACTGCCCAAAGTGGGCTGAATGGTCTGTTTCTCTACTGTATATTTAAAAGTAAGATTTTAAGGGTAAGTATTGAGATGCATTACGAGTGGGAGAATTAGAAATAAGGGATGGAGCTACAAAATAAGAGAGCAGTCATTTAAAACGGAGGCATGAAGATTTTTTTCTCTCTCAGAATGTAGAACATTTCTCGAAAACTCTATCCACAAGGACAGTGGAAGGCAGATCATGACACATAGTTAGAGATGGTGAATAGATAAATATTGGAAGATCAAGGAATTAAGGGTTATGGGGAATTGAGGGCAGGGGAATTGAGGCCAGTGCAGAATTGCCATGACCTTATGAATGGTGGGGTAGTCTTGTGGGCCTATGGCCTGTGCTTATATTCCTGTGTTTACAGGAGGCAGAATATGGGGGTGGGTGACTGGACACAGCATTTGGTGAATGATTTACAATGCATTAGGTCCAGGGCAACCTTCTTGCCTGTTGGTGAATGTAGGTGACAAATCTCACCAAGTGCAACTGCTGTTGACTAGAAATTGTAAGTCACCTGAAAGATTTTGTCAAATTGACATTGGTAGGTAATTGTGGGAATCAGCCATCTATACACTAAAACCCTCGTTTGTTTATTTGTTTGTTCCTGAACTACAGTCAAAACGGTACACGGTAGCGTGACAATTTTAGGCCCACTTTACTCACCGTAGTCCCTTTGGTGCTAATGGAAGTAGTCTCATTGAAACCAATGTTATATTTTTTAAGTTATTTACATTCTAAAGATTAAATCTATCTCCTAGGGAGGGAAGGGGGAGGAGGAAGGATAAGGGGGGTTGGGATGGAGTGGAGGGGGAGGGGAATGGGGGGAGGGGAAGGGGGAGGGGGAGGGAAAGGGGGAGGGGAGGGGAAGGGGGGAGGGGAAGGGGGGAGGGGGAGTGGGTAGAGGGGAGGCGGGGAGGAGAGGGTGCTGCACCAATGCAGGAGAGGTTTGAGCCCAACGGGTCCACTTGGTCTAGTTTAAACCAAAAATATTAAGGTTCAAACAAAGTTTAGAATAAACTAAGCAAAAGTTTGAAGCAGTTTTGAGTGGGGCCCATAATAATAAAAGTCTACTTTGCATAGAGCCTGAGGCAATGTGCGATGGGACAAGTCTTGAATGCTTTGTGTGCACAAAAACCTTTCTCAGCAGCCCCTGTTGCAGGGAAGAGTCAGAGAGCAGAGGGGGATGTAGAGTGGGCTGGGGGTTGCAGCCAGGGATTCAGGTTGCTTGCAATGATGAATAGGCCAGGCTCGAGCTTTACGAGGCTTGGGAAGGGGCAGGAGGACAGGTGACCGGTTATGTGTCGACATTAATTGACCAGCAATCAAATGTGGGAGGTCAGGCAAGCAATCGGATGTCAAGGTGGAAATTAGTCAGGCAGAGGGCTGGAGATCGGAAGTGAGAGTCCTAACAGTAACTGGAGCTTCAAGATGGAAGTCAAGCAGAAGAGTAACATGTGGTCACACCACATTATCAGAGACCCCGGGCTCTTTCTCCACCCTTTGCCAAAGAACATTGGCAAAGGGTGAGGAAAGAGGATACACCCTAAGCAAACCATGTTGCATCATGTGATTAAATTCCTAGTGCCTTAGAGATGTTTCTGAAATGCAATCAGCGAGAACATTTAACTTCTGCAGCAAAACTACAGTAGTTTATTATTTAAACATTACAAACCGTGCAAGATTGCAAACATCGCAAGGAGGTGAATCACCCTTTTTTGGAATTCTGTCACACAATGCTACATTATTAAGATTTTATCAGAAATCCAATCAATAAAGGCTATTGGATGTTCAGAATATCAAATAGCGCACTTTTAATGAAATATATAATTGTTTTGGCGATAGGACATAGTACAGGAACAGGCCTTTCGATCCACATTGTCTGTGCCATACCTGAGGCCAAGTTAATTAACCTCCTCCGCCTGCATGTGATCCATATCTCTCCATTCCCTGCATTCTATCATCCATCCTTCTCTCCTTTTAATTCCTTGTGCAACTTAATGCCAATATTTGTTTGATGATTCTCCACAAAGTGCCTTTGGAAATTTACCCTGTTAAGGGTATTGTATGAACACATTACTATTGTTGGGTATCTGAAAAAATGGAACATAATTAATTCACTTTATTTCTTGCTTGCTTTCTAAAATAAATTCTAACTTTTGTATGAAGTAGAAGCCATGTTTGTGGGATATTTACAGATTATAATTCCACAGTGGAAAGTGCAAGTGAGCTTTCGTTTGGCTCTGCACCAACACGTCCCTATCTTATCCCCCTGGGAGGCATCTTCCCCCTGTTTGACGGCTCTTCTTTATTAATTCAACTGCGGTTCAGAGATCTCTAGGCAGTAAGTAGAATCAGTACACCATGCTGGACTGAACTCAGGCACCAGGACCTTCATTTGCCAAGCCATGACTATTGCTACTAAGTTCCACTGACATGGCACTTCGAGGTTATAGAAAGCAAGGTCCAGACCTTGAGGAGATTTCATTTCAGTTCTCAACAGACCTAAATACAAAGTGCTGGAGTAACTCAGCACATCAGGCAGTGTCTCTGGAGAGGGCCTGTCCCACTTAGGCGTTTTTTTAGGTGGCTGCCGGCAACTGTCATAGTCGTAGCAGGTCTCCGAAAAACCGGAGACTGGACCACCCCCTACGACAATGTCTACGACAAGCTATAACAACCTACCGCCTAGTCGACGTCAAGCTACGGCAAGCTACCGACAACCAGCGACCCAATCTCCGCGACTTACGATGACCGCGGCTACGACGACCCACGACAACGCAGGCGACAACCTACGACAAGTGACGTCAACCTTCGTCTACCCGCGACAAGCTACGTCCCTGTCGGAGACAACTGAAGACATTTCACGTCATTTTGGCCTTCGGTTTTGACGCCGGTACCTGTCGCTGGTTGACGTAGGTGGTCGCCAATGGAATTCACCGAAGTCAGCACCGGCGACAACCTACGTCACCTGGCGACAACATGGCGACAACCTACAACAGCAGACTTCAGGAGACGTCAAGCTTTGATCATTGGCGTCAAACTAACAGTCGCCGAAAATGTTTAAACATTTCAAAATCCAGCGGCGACCAGAAAAATATTACGACTCTTTGGAGACTACTCACGACCATACAGGCAACACCCTGGCGACTGTGTGGCGACAGCCTAGTCACCTGTAGTCGCCTAAAAAAATCGCCTAAGTGGGACAGGGGCT
Organism: Rhinoraja longicauda; assembly: GCF_053455715.1. Classification (NCBI taxonomy): domain Eukaryota; kingdom Metazoa; phylum Chordata; class Chondrichthyes; order Rajiformes; family Arhynchobatidae; genus Rhinoraja; species Rhinoraja longicauda. The sequence goes on from NC_135978.1 coordinate 16,288,555, forward strand.
TCAGTGACGTTTACAGATTGTAAACATCTGGAAGACAGCACCTTTCCATGTCCTCCACATGTTTCCAAATACACAGGACAAGATGTTAGAAATCCAAAGTGCCAAATGTCAACTTGCTCCTGGTGGTGATGGGAGGCTTATGCACTCACCAATGCTCCTCCGATGTTGAGAAAGGCTAGGCAGACACGTCATTGGGGTTATCAAGTGGGCACCTACTTTCATCGACGTTTCGCTGATTGGACCCACGACGTCTCCAGTAGGCTCAGCAGTGCATTCTGGCGTCCCAGAACCACCCCCCTCTGCATCTGCCTAGCCGGCTTATTTGGGAGACCAGATGGGGTCTTTCCTCTTCAGCCAGAGCCACTGGCTACTCCGCTCTCCCACCTGTGATGTTTCCTTGATAGCCTGGCGTAGGGCTTGTCCGCTGATCCCCAGGTCCTTCACATATGCTGTCTGACTCACTGAGGTGCTACAGCTCTTTGTATTTAGATCTCCATCGGTCAGGATTCCATGTTTTGCTTGTTTCCGAACAGACCAAAGATGCCTTAATGCTTTTTTTAATTTCATAAATGCAGCAGTCATACCATTGCAGTGTAAAACACTTCCAACTGGGAATCCCAGTGTCTTTTTGTGCATGGCTTGTGTGGACTTGGAATGGTTTGGTAGAGGAAGTGTTGTAAGCAGGTCATGCTGAGAAAATTCCACCTACTGGCTGGATTGACAGAGCTGATATTCCAGTGAGGAGTTATCATGAGCTCTGTGGAATCAGGATTGTTGAACCATTCCTGCTCCCAATTCCAATTGAACTGGACTCTGAGCCAATAACCTCAGTTCAAAGATTTGTTCTTATGCATTCTGTTACTCCTCATTTCCCTCAGCCTTTCCTTCTCCTACAATCCGGTTTTAGACAATAGACAATAGACAATAGGTGCAGGAGTAGGCCATTCGGCCCTTCGAGCCAGCACCACCATTCAATGTGATCATGGCTGATCATTCTCAATCAGTACCCCGTTCCTGCCTTCTCCCCATACCCCCTGACTCCGCTATCCTTAAGAGCTCTATCTAGCTCTCTCTTGAATGCATTCAGAGAATTGGCCTCCACTGGCTTCTGAGGCAGAGAATTCCACAGATTTACAACTCTCTGAGTGAAAAAGTTTTCAAGTGCAAGGTTGGTGGAGACATGAGAGGCTGTGGTTACTGGATGGAGCCTGTTGTCCAATAGCTCCCAATTCACTTAATCTCTTCTTCAAAGCCATTCAACTTTACCTCCACCCCTTCAAATTAGCTTCTGAGGAATGAGATCCCTTTGCCCATTACATCATGGGCGAACATGTGGAAACCACCAAGTTCCAGTAAAATGCTCCATGGGGTTGAGCAAAGTAAAGCCATTCAGCCCTTCACTCACATGCTGTCATTCAGCTGATCTTCACCTCAACATCCTGTTTGACAACCAGACGTTACCGAAACCTAACTTCATTCTGCTGAAAGGATCCCGGAATCATAACATCACCTGGCCTTTTCCCTCCACGGATGCTGCCTGGCCCACTGAGTTTCTCCGGCAATTTTGTTTTTTGCTCCAGATCCCAGCATCTGCAGTCTCTTGTATCTCCCACTAAAATCATCCAGATTGTCTTAACAATGCGGTATTTTAAGAGAAACAGTCATCCTGCACGTGCAGATGAGCTCCCTGATTTCCCTCCTGAATGACTAAGCTCTATATTTAGAGAATGATTCTATCATTTTGATTCTCACTTACCTCGCATGTACCCTATCAAGTCTTTATAACATTATGAAGCACCTTGATCAGAACATCTAATAATCCCTACCACATGATCACAAGCAATATAAGCGGGGGAGGGGGGGGGGGGACACACTTATTTTCCTCTCCCCCCCACCCCATACTTAGAAGAGCTGAGACAAAAGAAAATGGACTCCTCTGAACAATTTGCCTGTTAATCGACACTTTGTTTTAATTAAGGGCTGCGGCTCTTAGACTGGGGGATGGAAGGTTCTTAGAAGCATTTACCATTTAAAAAAATGAGTAGCTTCCTCCGCTATTGTTGCCAGCCTCTAATTAGTGCACAGTTCAGTGAGAGCTGGCCCAACTCCAGTGCAATCCCACTGAGTGTTGTCATATTTTCTGCGTTTCGCCGTCAGTGCAGTAGCACTCACTGAACCAAGATCGATTCCCACGGTGCTTTAAATCTCTGTGTGTCTTGGAACAGAGTAGTGGAAAGAAATAGAAATAGAATGAGAGTGGCCAGTGATTCTTGTCAGCTGCTCCCCATGACTCTGCAGCCCCAGGCCGAGCCAACGACCACGTTCAACAATGATCCAGTTTAAAGCAGAAGCAGTAATTTTCCATTGATTTTGGAGGTGTAATGAGCGACGCTGGATTTCTGTGTGTTATATGATCCAGATTACATTGCAGGACCAAAGCTAATGATGTGGGTGTGAAGGATTTGTGTTAAACCAGGCCTGATTTCTTCCCCAGACGCTGAGAAGAGGAACCAGTTCCCAAAGGCAAAAAAAAACAAAGCAGCAAATCTGGCACGATCGTATCGCACGTGCGTGGGAGAAGCAGGAATGCCCTCCGAGTTGAGGGGAGTAACAAGCCTCTGCTCTCTCCAACAGGCCCACCAACAATGGTCTGACGAGGCCTCTGATCCATCCAACCCCCCAAATACAACGCGGCTCCAGACATCTTTCATCGTCAAGCCCAAAACTGGGAGAGGGGAAGGAAAAAGATGAAAGAAACATTTTCATTTGAAGATGAAGTAAAGAAGGACGTTTGTTTGAAGATAGTGATGTCAGAAACAGGGCTGCTGACTTGTTCACCAGCAGATAATCGGTCTTATTGACTTTAGAACATTCTTTAATCGCACCCACCCAAATAGCTTCACCAAGCACCAGGGGAGGGATGGGAGGGAGGGGGGAGGTGCACCTCACGGAAGAATGTTTCTTCAGAGAGAAAAGCTGTTCAGCTTTGGGCTGCTGAGGAGGGAATGGGCAGGTCAGAGATTGAGAGGTGAGGGGTGACGGCTGCTCTCAGGCACCACCTAGTGTTGGAATGGGAACTGCAGAATGGTTTGCACTGTGCATCATCCACATATGGTTTATGATGTGGGTAGGGGGTGGGTGCATTTCTTAACCAAGGTTTTGTTTTTACACTTTACCATGCATCCTCCACCACTCTGGACAATACTCTAAATTTTTAATGATGTGTAAACCGCTTCATTTTGTGTTGTAGGACTTGCAGCTCCATAGGTCTTTGGTTAGGCCACATTTGGAATATTGTGCGTAGTTCTGGTCACCCCATTGCAGGAAAGATGTGAGAATTTGGAGAGGGTGCAGAAGAGGTCCAGAATACAGTCTGAATTAAAGGATATTAGCAATAAGAGATACCAGACAAACTTGGATTGTTTTCTCTTAAAGAAAGAGAAGATTGGATTTAGAGGGATATGGGCCAAACACGGGTGTGGGACTAATGTAGATGGGGCATCTTGGTCTGCATGGGAAAGTTGGGCCGAAGAGCCTGTTTCCATGCTGAATGACTCTATGTCTCAAAGGGCAGGGATCTGAAGAAGGGTCCCGATCCAAAACATCATCTGTCTATTCCTCCACAGATGCCCCCTTACCCACAGAGTTCTTCCAGCACTTTGCTTTTTGCTTAAAATACAGTAAAGAATACGCTTAAACAGTTGAAATGGAGCTGGTTGCTTTTAAACTTTATGCCAACGGGTTTTGAGGGTTCCCCATTGTTACTGCTTGGAGCTTTGTAGATTGCAATGCCTATGGACTGGAATTAAAGAGAAGTTATGACACTGAGCCAGGAAACCTGATATGTGACATATTGCTCTTTGCGAATATCATGAAACTTGATGGAATCCAGGCCGCTATCATTTATATACTTCCTTACAGTTCTCCTTTTCAATTTTCTTATCCTTTTCTACCCAAAGTGAAGCAATCTATTCTTTAGTACCTTACGACATAGAAGGAGCCAACTTTAACCCTTCAAATAAACGTCAGCTCAATTCCATTCCCCACGAATATTCCCTGTAACCTATTCTCCTTTCAATCCCATCAACTAAACAGTCACTCATCTCTTTTAAACTTTCTCTAAACTTTCCCTAATTGTAGTAAACTTAAAGCCGACCCAATGGAGATCTTTAAACTTAACCCGAGCAGAACTAAAAGTTATTTTCATTGGAAGAACCAGAAAATAACAGGTTTTAGAACCTATTTACTCCGTTTGACAGTCATCCTTAATACATTTCCTTTACACTTACTCATCTCTCTGGGACAGTGGTTGCATAATGTGTAGGAAAGAACTGCAGATGCTGGTTAAAATCCAAGGTAGACACAACATGCTGGAGTAACTCAGCGGGTCAGGCAGCATCTCTGGAGAGAAGGAATGGGTGACGTTTCGGGTCGAGACCCTTCTTCAGACTGAAGTTACATAGTGTTAGGTCCTTAACTACAAATGAATGATCGCTTAGACATGAATTGATCGCTTAGACTTCAAATCTGGAAATAATCTCTCAAGAAGAGACTTTGCAACAAATCCCTGGTACCAAATAACTACGGCTGTAATAATGAATGGAGTAATAAGTCTGGAAATGTAGCCATGTGTGGAGTTCCACTAGGCCACTCAGACTTCTGCCTTAACAAAACGCGCAAAGAATGTGCACAAAATGACAGCATTAACCATCTTCCACGTGGCCAAGCTGACTAATTGACAGGTAACAATTTAATATGTGTCTCAGCCCCTCTGTTCCAGTCTGTTCCAATAAGCTTTTCAATTGTGCATTGCTTACTACACACCTAGTTTTGTCTGACAGATCCTCCCAAGGAAACTTGACAAATTAATCTACAATCTGTCACTAACAGGAAGGTTATCTCTGGGGTGGACCACCTCTTCCTCATTTCCCCCATTTTTCCCCCTCAGTGCATGAGCATGGGTTCACTGCAGTTACGGTTTATGTAATATCAAGTTCCCGATTTTGTAAATATATTGCGCATAGCATTATAACTTGAAAAGCCACAAGGTGATGGATTAACTTAGTGGGTTAGGCAGCTCCGCTGGAGAACATGTTTAGGTGATGTCTAGGAACTGCAGATGCTGGTTTAAACCAAAGATAGACACAAAATGCTGGAATAACTCAGCGGGACAGGCAGCATCTCTGGAGAGAAGGAATGGGCGACGTTTTGGGTCTGAAGAAGGGTCTCGACCTGAAACATCATCCATTCCTTCTCTCCAGAGATGTTGTCTGTCCCGTTGAGTTACTCCAGCATTTTGTGACTATTTAGGTAATGTTCTGGGTTGGGACCCTACTGCAGACTGAAGAAGGGTCCCAACCCGAAATGTCACTTATCAATGTTCTCCAGAGGTGCTGCCTGGTGTTTTACTCCAGCACTTTATGTCTTTTTTTTTGTAAACCAGCATCCACATTATAACTGGATAATGAAGTTCTTTCATCAGAATAATTCTACCTGCTCACTGAATTATCTCTGTATAACTGCAGGCTCTAGCATGAAGGGACTTGCTAAAGGGAGCTGCCTGAAATGATCTGGTGTGCCTGGCAGGAAGATTTGGATTGGTTATATTTGTGTATCCCATGGTTACGAATTAAAAAAATCGAGAAAGTCTTTCCATCCAGAATTTTTCTCACGCTCACATTACAGTTTGTAAAAATAACAGCAAACACTTCGTAAATATTGAAAGCACAATGGGGAGCGGGTTGATGTCATTCATGTCTGTAACAAATCTCACTGCATTCCTTTAATCTAATAACATATTTCCAAGAAAGCCTTTTATGTCCATGTTCATAATCTGTACTTCCCTATTTAGCATTGTGATACTTTAGTAACATTACAATATTTTAATGTCACGAATATTTCATACATGTTCTTTAATATTGCAATGCGTCATGCATGATTTTTACTTCAATATGGTAAGGTAATGCTAATCCTAAAGTGGTACCACAAAGGAAAAAGCCATTTGCCCCACCAGGTTTGTGCCAATCATCGTGCATGCATTTAACTCCAATCCTAGATTAATCCCATTTTACTCCACCATATTTCCAACAACTCCCCCCTAATTCTACCACTCATCTAAACATGAGGCTATTTACAGTGGCCTCACCGCCCTGCTTGTCTTCGAGATGTAAGATGAAACTGAAGCATCCAGAGGAAACCCATGGGGTCACAGCGATAAATTGCAAGCTCCTCACAGATAGTACCTGAGGTTAGGTTCAAACCCAATTCACTGGAATGGCGTGGTGACAGTAATTGTTTGCCCAAAACACACTTCCTTTATTTGTATGGTATTCTGGACAAGCTACAGTGCATTCAGAAAGTATTCAGACTCCTTCACTTTTTCCACATTTTGTTACATTACAGCCTTATTTTAAAATGGATTAAATTCTTTTTTTTAATCAACAATCCACACACAATACCCCAGAATGAAGAAGCAGAAACAGGCATTTAGAAATCTTTGCAAAGTAATTAAAAAGAAATAACTGAAATGTCACATTTACATAAGTATTCAGACCCTTTGCTATGACACTCAAAATTGAGCTTATGTTCATCCTGTTTCCATTGATTATCCTTGAGATGTTTCTAAAACTTGGTTGGAGTCCACCAGTGGTAAATTAAATTGATTGAACATGATTTGGAAAGGCACACACCTGTCTATATAAGGTCCCACAGTTGACAGTGCATGTCAGAGCAAAAACCAAGCCATGAAGACGAAAGAATTGCCCGTAGACCTCCGAGACAGGATTGTGTCGAGACACAGATCTGGGGAAGGGTATAAAACAATTTCTGCAGCATTTGCAGGTCCCGAAGAGCACAGTGGCCTCCCTCATTCTTAAATGGAAGAACTTTGGAACCACCAGGACTCTTCATAGAGCTGGCTGCCTGGCCAAACTGAGCAATCGGGGGAGAAGGGCCTTGGTCAGGAAGGTGACCAAGAACCCGATGGTCACTGACAGGGCTCCAGAATTCCTCTGTGAAGATGGGAGAACCTTCCAGAAGGACAACTATATCTGCAGCACTCCACCAATCAGGCCTTTATGGTAGACTGGCCAGACGGAAGCAACTCCTCAGTAAAAGGCACATGACAGCCTACTTGGAATTTGCCAAAAGGCACCTAAAGGACTCTCAGACCATGAGAAACAAGATTCTCTGGTCTGATGAAACCAAGATTGAACTCTTTGGCCTGAATGCCAAGCGGCACCGCTCATCACCTTGCCAATACCATACCTACGGTGAAGCATGGTGGTGGCAGCATCTTGCTGTGGGGATGTTTTTCAGTGGCAGGAACTAGGAGACTAGTCAGGATTGAGGGAAAGATGAACAGAGCAACGTACAGAGAGATCCTTGATGAAAACCGGCTCCAGAGCGTTCTGGACCTCAGATTGGGGCGGAGGTTCACCTTCCAACAGGACAACGACCCTAAGCACATAGCCAAGACTACGCAGGAGTGGCTTCATGCCAAATCTGTGAATGTCCTTGAGTGGCCCAGCCAGAGCCCGATCGAACATCTCTGGAGGGACCTGAAAATAGCTGTGCATCGACACTCCCCATCCAACCTGACAGAGCTTGAGAGGATCTGCAGAGAAGAATGGGAGAAATTACCCAAATACAGGTGTGCCAAGCTTGTAGCGTCATACCCAAGAAGACTTGTGGCTGTAATCGCTGCCAAAGGTGCCTCAACAAAGTACTGAGTAAAGGGTCTGAATACTTATGTAAATGTGATATTTCAGTTATTTCTTTTTAATTACTTTGCAAATATTTCTAAACACCTATTTTCACTTTTTTTATTCTGGGGTATTGTGTGTAGATTGATGATAAAAAAAAGAATTTAATCCATTTAAAAATAAGGCTGTAACATAACAAAATGTGGAAAAAGTGAAGGGGTCTGAATACTTTCTGAATGCACTGTATTCTATGGACAATGCTCACCCTTCCTCATCAATTGTCCCTCCAATTGTTAGATCAAGTCAGAGATTGCAGAATGGTGCGGTTGGAAGGTTGCACCTGCTGGCTGTGTGATGATGGATCAACATTGAGCAATTGGCACTCTGCCCAGCCTGACACTTTCTGACCGGAAGCACTGGTTTGCTCTGTGATTGCCGCTCTGGGGCCTGTCATCTTGTAATTTGTTTGGATTGTGCTTGTAGATGTATGCATCATTTGAAGACTGACCATGTCTTGATGTTGAAGAGGAGGCTTATAAAAACAATAGATGACTTGCAAAAGTTTTTCTGAGCAATCATCTCAAGTCTAAAATAGGGCAAATAGTAGGTGGCAATGAGAAATTGCCTCCAAGTTGAAGGGGTAATGTGTTGTCATCTGTTAGCTGAGGACAGGGTTACCTTAAGGCTGGTGGCTTACCACAACCTTAAGAGACTGACTGACATGGTCATATCTTACAACACAGTTTGGACCATGCTTGAAGTCCACAGGAAGACCGACTACCACAGTGAATAGTGTAGGAAGGAACTGCAGATGTTAATTTATACCAAAGATAGACACAAAATGCTGGAGTAACTCAGCAGGACAGGCAGCATCTCTGGAGAGAAGGAATGGGTGGCATTTCGGGTGAAGACCCTCCTTCAGACTGAAATCTGAAGTCTGGTCTTGACCCAAAACGTCACACATTCCTTCTCTCCAGAGACGCTGCCTGTCCCGTGGAGTTACTCCAGCATTTTGTGTCTATCTACCACAATGAATAGTCCTGTTTGCTTGCTATTCCAATTGTAAGTGAGAGGAATGTCAGTGAAACTTAGCACGAGACCAGCTCAGAAAAACACAGCACTGTGTCTAATGACATTGTCAGCACTGTGATGTATGCTGGAGCGTTAGTAAAGTGTGCCAGAAACTGGTACAGGGCCAGCGGATGCTTTGTTGCCAGAAAGAGCGTGATTGCTCCTTGTTGACCAGTGGGAGCCTTTTTCCTCATCGCCATCTGATATTGTCTGATTTTTCTTGCAATTCTTTAGATTTTTCTGTTTGACTGTTCCCCTGGGATACCATCGATGTTCTATTCAAATCCATGCTGCATTGCCAGCTGTTCCGTCATCCCTTCTGGCTTAGGTGTGACGGCGTGCAAGGAAGACACACGAGCCCTTGGTATTAAAGTAGCCACTGATTTATTATCAGTAATCTGTGGAATGGGCGCTCCCTCCAGCCCCTCACACATCTCTCACCGGGGCACCTTCAGTTGAAATACAGCTCCCAAAATGACCCCTTACACACCCACCCCTGGGAGCACCTGGAACTCATAGACGGGTACAACACTGAAACAGACCCTTCTGCCCACCGAGCCCATGCTGGCCATCAACCAGCCATTTATACTAATTCTACATTCATCCCATTTTCTATTCTCCCCCCATTCTCATCGACCCCCAGATTCTATCCCCTCCACCCCCCACCTGCATCACCTACACATTAAGAGCAATCAACCTATCAACCTACACGCCTTTGGGATGTGGGAGAAACCAGAGCACCAGGAGGAAACCCACGCGGTCACAGGACCGAGGTTCAGATTCCAAACGGACAGCATCCAAGCTTGGGACTGAATGCTAGGTCTCTGGTGCTGTGAGCCAACGGCTCTACAAGCTGTGCCCCTGAATGCAAATACGGCTCCAATAGGAAGATAACGAGAGCCATGAAAGAAAAGCCATGAAAAGCTATTTTAAAGCAATAAAGGGAGGGATTGGGATTGTCACGTTTCCAGGGACACAAAAGTATATTCCTCATAATTCCTTTTTCATGCTCTTCCCCTTGTAAAATGGAAATTCCGGATTACTTAGAACACCTAGAAGGCAAGAATATAAATTGCAGCAGAATGCTTGTTTATTTCCTTCTTTAAGCCTTCTGATGGCGTTCTGGCAAAGTTTCAACAATAAAGCATTGCTCCAAGGAATTTCTTTCCTTTGTGAATCAATACACAGCTGCAACTTGTAACGATCACTTCATTATTTTCTAACTTTCAAAGCAGCCAGGACATATCTATTTAGAACAGAGATGAGGAAAAACTTTTTTAGTCAGAGAGTTGTGAATCTGTGGAATTCTCTGCCTCAGAGGGCAGTGGAGGCCAATTCTCTGAATACATTCAAGAGAGAGCTAGATAGAGCTCTTAGGGATAGCGGAGTCAGGGGGTATGGGGAGAAAGCAGGAACGGGGTACTGATTGAGAATGATCAGCCATGATCACATTGAATGGCGGTGCTGGCTCGAAGGGCCGAATGGCCTACTCCTGCACCTATTGTCTATCGTCTATTATCAAGTCGACTTAAAAATGGCATCTTGTGCTTCCATAATTAAGAGTCACAATCTACACACTCTTTTTCTGATTCGGGATCTTCATTAGCAATAGTTGTTGTTATTATAAATTCTGGATTTATGGGCATCACGAGCAAGTGTAGCATTGTAAGTTGCGCTGATGAGGGAAAGAAAGAAGGATTGGCATTTATATAGTGGTGGCCGTGGCCTGCCTTGCTGAACCTTTCTGACTGTGTCTAAAGGTATTCCTACACCTGTGGAGGGAGTTCTTGTGATTTGGTTCTGGTGAGATGAAGGAAAAACAATTGGTGCTCAAGTCAGAATGACACTTGACTTGGATGGACGTGTAGAGGTGGTGAAGTACCCATGCACCTGCCCCATTATCCGAAATGGCACAGATTGCTGTTCGGAGGCAAAGTCGAGTATTGTGAACAGAAGTATTTTGTCAGAAGTGTGTTGAGTTTTGAGATCTTTGACCCTTGCTCCTCTGGCGATTTCTCAAAGCCTTTCACGTAACATGGAGTGATAGAGTCACAGTCTTACAGTGTAGAAACAGGCCCTTCGGCCCACCCTGCCCATACTGGCCAACATGACCCAAATATACAAGTCCCATCTGCCTCCATTTGGCCCATATCCCTCTTAACCTGTCCTATCCAAGTACCTATCTAAATATTTCTTAAATGTTACGCTAGTACCTGCCTCAACTACCTCCTCCGGCAGCTTGTTCCATACACCCACCACCGTTTGCGTGGAAAAAGTTCACAGCCGAGGACAGGAATCTGATTGATTCCACCTTTGGCTTCAATCTTTTGTAATGCCACCCAAAAATACATGAATGGCTAATCTAAGATAATTTCATTATTGCAGATGCCATATAAAAGTGGAACACATCGTTCTATTCTAATGGGCAATCACAATTTCCTGTTGGTCTTGTGCCAAAGCAGGACTATTTAACGTTGCACAAACCTTTTTACTCCTCTGGCAATTGACCAGATCTCTGCTATTTGTAAGTTGTCATTTGAAGCTCATCATGCCAATAATATGGGCATGTCATTAGTTGGCTTTTATGACACTGACTACTTGCTCAATTGTATTTCCCAGTAGGGCTGTACGTTTTCTCTATTTTGCTACGTGCTGAAGTAGGCAGGATTTTTTTTCTGGTAACAATGTTATTGTGCTGACAGCTCATGTACAATTATTAGACTTTCTCCAAGGAGCTAGAGAAAAAAAAACACATTAAGCTGACAATCTGTTATAAATGACAACGTCAATGTTGTGGGGTTTCACCATCGTGGAATCTAACGACTTGCTTTCTTTGGCTACAACTTTTCCAAAAATGTAAATTGAAAGGGTTCTTTGATTTCGTATTTCAGCCTGAAGGCCACAAGCTTAATAAAATGGGAAAAGCAGCGAGTCGGAAAGTATTTTGAAGGTGGCAATCTGCCGTGCAGCTGCCTCATTTACTTTAGACTTTAGACATACAACGTGGAAACAGGCCCTTCTGCTTATAGGCATCACGAGTCCACGCCGACCCGCGATCACCCCGTACACGAGCACTATCCTACACGATAGGGACGATTTACAATTTTACCAAAGACAATTAATCAGCAAACCTGTACATTTTTGGGATGTGTGAGGAAACCAGAGCACCCGGAGAAAACCCACATGGTGAACGTGCAAACTCCATACAGACAGCATTTGTCGTCTGGATCAAACTCAGATCCCTGACTCTGTAAGGCAGCAGCAACTCTACCTCTGTGCCATTGTGCTGTCCCTGCAGAAGAAATGTCATCCATAATTGTTCTGGCCTTACTGTATATTTTTAAGGAGAGAGAACTAAGACCACTTTAACATACCCATGAAAACCTTCAACCTGTTTGACATTGGCAATCACCCTCACCGAGTTAGGGGAAGTTGCTTGATGGGCAATATTACAGCAAACTAGGGCACAAGATTGATCCCTAACAATTAACAGATTGGTAGAGAGTGCACTAAAATTGGTCTTTGGGTCCTGGTCTAATTAATATTAGCTGGATATCAATGAGTAGAATCATAAGGTTCACAGTTCATATCTTCCTCCAGACTACAGGTTGACAGATCAGTGTTCAGTGGAGAAGTTACTCTGCAACAGAGATCAATGGTGGCAATTAGTGGTGCAGGCAGTCCCCGTGCTATGACAGGGCTCCGCTCCTGAGGACTGTTCATAAGTCAGAAAAGAACAAAAACAGTGTGTGGGAGAGGATCCCAGAAACAGCTGTGGTGGCAGATCTAGTAGACACAGGGAGAGCGGCCACCTGCCAGCCTCACTGGCTCAGGGAGTGACCGAGTGGGTTTGCTCAGTGCTCCCCGTTCTGCATGGCCTAACTCAGCTCCCAGTTGTTGAGGCCCAGGGGGATTGAGGGGAGGAGAAATCATGCGGAAATGACCCGTTCCCACCCACCAGAAGTTGTCTGCAGCCCTGTTGCAGCTGGCAAATCCATCCCCATCCATCCCTCTGGTCTCTCAAAATGCAGGTTTCTGGGAGAACTTGGGTGTTATTTAACTGAAAGCAAAGGAAGTTAGTTGTAGTTGCTGGAAGTCCAACAGGCTGAACAAGTCCGAATCTAACACCACAGCAGATCCTCGACCATCAGCTACTTTATCAATGACCTTCCTCTCATCATAAGGTCAGAAATGGGGATGACTGCACAGAGTTTGATTTCATTCACAGCTCCTCAGTAAATGAAGCAGTCTCTTCCTGCATGTGGCCAGACCTAGACACCATTTAGGCGTGGCGTAATAGGTGGAAGGAACATCCACGGCACACCACTATCAGGCAATGGCCATCTCCAACAAGAAAGGGCTTACCCACCATACTTTGCCATTAGTGACAGTACCGTCACCTTATTCGCCACCAGCAACGTTCTGAAGAATAGCATTGACCAGGAACTCAGCCATATAAATCCCATGGCATCAAGAAAAGGGCCTGAGTATCCGGCATTGAACGCCTCGCCTTCCGACACCCCAAAGCTTTTTCATTATCTAGCCGGTGGTGGCACGGTGGTGCAGCGGTAAAGTTGATGCCTTACAGCGCCAGAGACCCAGGTTCGATCCTGATGAGGGGTGCTGTCTGTGTGGAGTTTGTACGTTCTCCCCGTGACCTGCGTTGGTTTTCTCTTGGATCTCCGGTTTCCTCCCACACTCCAAAAGACAAACAGGTTTGTAGGTTAATTGGCTTGGTATAATTGTAAATTGCCTCCAGTGTGTGTCAGATGGCATTAGTGTGTGGGGATTGCAGGTTGGCATGGACTTCGTGGGCTGAAGGGTCTGTTGCCGCGCTGTATCTCTAAATCTAAAACCAAAACTAAAGCCTTCTCATATTATTATAACAACATGGTGTTGAGGGAAATACTGACCTCTCGGCTTTACTGAACCAGAGACCCAGGTTCGATCCTGATGAGGGGTGCTGTCTGTGCGGAGTTTGTACGTTCTCCCCGTGACCTGCATTGGTTTTCTCTGGGATCTTCGGTTTCCTCCCACACTCCAAAGACGTACAGGTATGTAGGTTAATTGACTGGGTAAATGTAAAAATTGTCCCTAGTGTGTGTAGGATAGTGTTAATGTGCGGGGATCGCTGGGCGGCGCGGACTCGGTGGGCCGAAGGGCCTGTTTCCGCGCTGTATCTCTAAATCTAAATCTAAATCTAAACACAGATTACCTGGGTTATTATTACGTTGCTGTTCAAGTTGGCTTATACCTACATTACCACTATTATACCTATATTACAACAATATCTACATTTTAAATGTGTTTGTTTGGCTAAAGGCACTTTGTGGCATTCCAAGGCTGTGGAAGACACTCTACATGCACAGGCCTTTCTTATTTTGAAATTATGTATTCATTTCAAAAATAATCCTGGGAGCCCCAGGCACCATGTTAGGGCATAGTGTGAACTGGGGCTGTTGAGTCATAGGAGCGAGCAATTGTCTGGGGAGGAGGGACTGGCTGACCACATCTCCCCACCTCTGGCTCCACATTTCAGTACATGTAGAGTGCAAAGACTTACCTGTTGTTTGTTGATGGCTTTCAATAGTTCCTGTAAGGACCACTGGTTAAGCTGAATAAGTGTATGGTTTTGTTGAGTGCAGTTTCCTCAACACTTATTGCATTCAAGCCCCAACACGAATTGTATTCAAGGTAACCAAAGACTGGTTTGAGTGGCAAAATCAGGTGTTCATTTAAAAAAATGAAAACTTGGGAGAAGGCATGTACATTGTGCCTTTCCCATTGCCTGATCATTCCAAAGAACTTGACAGTCAATTCTTTTGATGTGCACTCCAATTATGTCAATAGGTCAGGACAGCTCTCTTGTGGTGAGGACGGTTCAGTTGCCTGATAACAGCTGGGAAGAAAACTGTCCCTGACTCTGGAGGTATGCATTTTCAAACTTCTGTGCAGAAACTTGCCTAAAGAGAGAGGGGAGAAGAGGAAGTGACTGGGCGAGATTGGTCCTTCATTATGCTGGTGGCCTTTCCGAGGCAGCATGAAGTGCAGATGGAGTCAATGGAAGGGAAGGTTTGCATGATGGGCTGGGCTGCATCCACAACTCTGTGCAATTATAGACAATAGACAATAGGTGCAGGAGTAGGCCATTCAGCCCTTCGAGCCAGCACCGCCATTCAATGCGATCATGGCTGATCACTCAATCAGTACCCCGTTCCTGCCTTCTCCCCATACCCCCTCACTCCGCTATCCTTAAGAGCTCTATCCAGCTCTCTCTTGAAAGCATCCAACGAACTGGCCTCCACTGCCTTCTGAGGCAGAGAATTCCACACCTTCACCACTCTCTGACTGAAAAAGTTCTTCCTCATCTCCGTTCTAAATGGCCTACCCCTTATTCTTAAACTGTGGCCCCTTGTTCTGGACTCCCTCAACATTGGGAACATGTTTCCTGCCTCTAATGTGTCCAATCCCCTAATTATCTTATATGTGTCAATAAGATCCCCCCTCATCCTTCTAAATTCCAGTGTATGCAAGCCTAATTGCTCCAGCCTTTCAACATACGACAGTCCCGCCATTCCGGGAATTAACCTAGTGAACCTACGCTGCACGCCCTCAATAGCAAGAATATCCTTCCTCAAATTTGGAGACCAAAACTGCACACAGTACTCCAGGTGCGGTCTCACCAGGGCCCGGTACAACTGTAGAAGGACCTCTTTGCTCCTATACTCAACTCCTCTTGTTATGAAGGCCAACATTCCATTGGCTTTCTTCACTGCCTGCTGTACCTGCATGCTTCCTTTCAGTGACTGATGCACTAGGACACCCAGATCTCGTTGAACATCCCCTCTTCCTAACTTGCAGGTCTTGGATGGAGCTGTTCCCAAACCAAGCTGTGATACATCCCGATGTGTATCAGTTTTGAGTCTTAACTGACTATTTTCTTGCCTTTTTTGCTGGTATCTCAACTTGTTGCTGATTCGCTACAGGTCTCTCGTCCTGGAGAGATATATTTGTATGTTGAAATACGAGAAAACAAGAGAAAATGGTTAAAGTGATCAAACCTTCCTAGTTTATCAGCTTGCCGAATGCAACTGGACAGGCTAACGAAAAAAGCCTTGCTGCTCACATTCGTTCAACCTGTGAGAACAGTCTATCATTGGTGCTTGGTCAATGACCACGTGGTACTTAATGACTCCTCTTAAGGCTGATATAATTAGCACACTTCTTCCTGGGAGCACATCCTGAATGCTAAGTGAGTTACCAATGTGCCAACAAGGCCAAAGACATGTTTTCAGCTCCTACTTGAAATTGTCTTTCCTACTTGTCACAATGGAAGTTTAAGTGCTGATTTAACAGAACAGAAACATGGGTGGTTTCTTTGAATTTATGTAGCAGTATGTTTGCAATGAGGGCTTGTCTCTGGGAAACACCTCTGCCCTGTGAAATCATGCCGTCTGACAGCAGAGATGACTCTGGGCCTGCGATGCATAAATCTGATCAGATCACACTGTCAAAGGAAACCAAATGGCACCTCGTGAAGAGCAGCACTCCGCCATCTGCTGTTACCAGGTGTCGGCATTACTGCCATTGAAATCTGGAATGAAAACCCACCCTCGGTTGAAGCCAAAACACGACTGTCCTACCCCACAGCGTCATTAGTGGATACGGAAATGAACATCCTGCCCTGGCAAGACGAAGCTGGGCTAATTAGATATCTCCCTGAAATAGGTATATATTGCTTGGAAAGAGTGTTATCCAACCTGCCAAAAGTAGTACACCCCGTCTAAACACAGTCTCACTCTGATTTACCATTTACAGTGGCAGCTCTGCATCTTTGGGGATATAAACTATTTGTACAGGAAATGCATGGCATTTCTCCCCCTGAAGTAACACCCTCTTTGCCTTCCTCGTTCCCAGTGTTACTTCCCGCTCTATCAATGAAGGTGCAGTGTGTAGTACACAGCAACACATGGTGAGACATGTGCAAGCCCTGGATGATTGGATTCCACAACGTCGTCGTCAGATTTTTTTGTTTGACAACCGACATCATAAAAGACTCTAAGAGAGCTTGTTATGTCGACTAAGCAAACAGAGAGAAATGCATCTGTGTTTTCATTGCGCTGTCTGCAAGTATTTGGGTAGTCCACTATTGCCTGGGTCTAGCCAGCTGTCTGGAGTCATGTCCCAACGCGAATCTCTGTCACCATGACAATGCTGCCTCTGCTAGGATGTGACTTGACTGAGTCCATCACATAGACTAACAACAATAACTGAGCACTCCTTGTGAGTGCCTGAACTCACAGTGAACATCAAGCTGCTAAATCCAACTACTTCCAAGCACAGCACTGACAAACACACAGTCTGCAAGACTGGCTTTTGCGTGTATAAATCTGGCAGCCAGGCTGTGCAACGTAAATAAAAAGCAATCAATGTTGAAGGTACTCAGCAGGGCAGTCAGCAGCTGTGAAGAGAAAAAGTGAGTTAATGCTCTGGATTGAAAACAAACAAACTGCAGATGTTAGAAATCTGAAATAGAAAGAAAATGTTGGAAGAAGGGTCTGAAGAATGGTCTCGACCCGAAACGCCACCCATTCCTTCTCTCCAGAGATACTGCCTGTCCCACTGACTTACTCCAGCATTTTGTGTCTATCTTCGATTTAAACCAGAATCAACAGTTCTTTCCTACACAAGAAAATGTTGGAAACAGTCAGCAGGTTTGGCAGCATCTGCCAGTACAGAAAGAGAGATGTGTATATGTAAAGCTGGAGGATTTGATCCTGAGTCTGGAAAATAGATTGAAGGCAGACACAAAATGCTGGAGTAACTCAACGGGTCAGGCAGCATCTCAGGAGAGAAGGAATGGGTGACGTTTCGGGTCGAGACCGTTGCTCATCATCCCACTCCCATTCTGACCTGTTGTATCCAGCACTGAAACAACAAGGTTAAACTGGCCTTGAGATCAGGAGAGGCTGGATAGGCTGGGACTGTTTTCCCTGGAGTCATGGTCTAAGTACTTGTCCTGTCATTCTGAGTAACTTCTACTAAGCCAGCCATGTACGGCACATTCCCAACAATGGTGTCCGACACGTTCCCACTAATGGAATCTAACAATGGATTCCTCCTCCCACCATCCCCATTCTCATCTACTCACCATCCGTCTCTCTCTGGTTCTACGTTTTACTTCCCACATTCCTCTTTATTGGATTCCACCGTTTTAACCCTTATGTCTTCTCCCCCCTCTCTCCCCCACCTAATTATTTTGCCAAATCATCCCCTCCTCACCAGGATCCACTTTCTCGAGGAGACAAAGGAAGTGCAGCATGTCTCCAACAACTTTTCCCAACTTGTGCAGAGGCACCACAGAAAGCATACTATCGGGCTGCTTCACAGCTTCGTTTGGGAACAGCTCTGCCCAACACCGCAGGAAATTGCAGAGTTGTGGATGAAGCCCAGGCCACCACACAAACCAGACTCCCCAATATTGACTCCATCTACACTTCACATTGCCTCTGGAAAGCAGCCAAGATAATCAAGAACCTTTCCCACTGCGGTAATTATGTCT
This sequence comes from Rhinoraja longicauda, assembly GCF_053455715.1. Taxonomy (NCBI): domain Eukaryota; kingdom Metazoa; phylum Chordata; class Chondrichthyes; order Rajiformes; family Arhynchobatidae; genus Rhinoraja; species Rhinoraja longicauda. Next base: position 16,306,891 of record NC_135978.1, read on the forward strand.
TCCACCTTTTCCCATTGGGTAGAAATACAAAAGCTTGAAAACACGTACCAGCAGATTCAGGAATGGCGTCTTCCTCTCTGTTATCAGACCACTGAATGGTCCTCCCATAAGCTAGGGTGTCGTTCCCATCTTCCAATCTACCTCATTGATGATGTTGGACTTTTTTCCTGTAACTGTAATGCAACAATGCTGTAAAACTATATTCTGCTCTCTGGTATTTTTCTCTTTGCACTACCTGTTGAACTTGTGCATTGCTTGAATGTACTCATGTATAGTATGATTTGATTTGACTGGTCAGCATGCAAACAAATCCTTTACACTGTATCCCGATATACACAAACCACTTGTTCCTGCCCCAATCCATCCCGTTACCGTTCTCTACCAGCTATATCCCTTCTAATCCATTAGTTTGAAGAAGAGTCCCGACCCAAAATGTCACCTGTTAATTTCCCTCCACAGATGCTAACTGACCCACTGAGTTCCTCCTGAAATTTGTTTTTTTGCTCAATGGAGTCAGGCACATCCCCAACAATGGGGACTGTCGTATGTTGAAAGACTGGAGCGATTAGGCATGTATACACTGGCATTTAGAAGGATGAGAGGGGATCTTATTGAAACATATAAGATTATTAAGGGGTTGGACACGTTAGAGGCAGGAAACATGTTCCCAATGTTGGGGGAATCCAGAACCAGGGGCCACAGTTTAAGAATAAGGGGTAGGCCATTTAGAACGGAGATGAGGAAAAACTTTTTCAGTCAGAGAGTTGTAAATCTGTGGAATTCTCTGCCTCAGAAGGCAGTGGAGGCCAATTCTCTAAATGCTTTCAAGAGAGAGCTATATAGAGCTCTTAAGGATAGCGGAGTCAGGGGGTATGGGGAGAAGGCAGGAACGGGGTACTGATTGAGAATGATCAGCCATGATCACATTGAATGGTGGTGCTGGCTCGAAGGGCCGAATGGCCTACTCCTGCACCTATTGTCTATTGTCTTAATTTATTCAGTCATTCCATCATTGTACTTTCATATACTTTTGCACAACTCGGATTTTGCACGACAGTCTTGCACTATTTTGTTGTTTTACACTCATTATATTTATTATTGTATTCATCATTACTTATGTATACTGTTTACCCTGTGAGCTTCACGTAACCGAGGAACCTCATTGCACCCTGATACATATATATAACAATGAATTAATCTGAATGTGAACCTGAAGTCAACACATCCCCAACAATGGGGGCAGATTCATCTTCAACAAATATATGCAATTATCCAGGCTGAGCATTTTGCAAAATTGATTCACAATCTAGACCATTTAGATTTTGTAGTTGCCACAAAAAAAGTATTACTTTCAACAAGGTTATGCATAGGCTTTTAATTGAGGCCGACAATCACAACTGGAGAACGGTTGTGTCCTGGGGTTATGCACAATTTGTGCAGGAGAATTCTTCTATCGCTGCCTGAACCAATGTTCTTTTGTGCAAGTGGATAATGGGCAGCATCTGAGAATACTTGCTGTATCCATTAGCAACCATACCTGCTTGAAAGGGATTTCTGACTGGAGGCAGTGTTGCTCCTTTCTCCTGCTCTGTAGTATATTCCTCATATTACAAACAAGCTCAGAATCAGTCCTTCATTTGCAGCCATCTCTTTGTGTAGCTTTTTTCTATTTTCCTTCTCTATTTACTTTTGATTCTTCTCTCCTGAAGGGATATGAGGGAAGACGGGTGGCCAGGTTGAAGGAGATTGCCGAGCGGTCCCCCATTTGACTGCCTGCTCTCCTGATCCTGGTCGCACCACTTGGGCTGAATCTCCCAGGCCTCATGTTGGCGGGCTGCCTCCTCCATCAGGAAGCCCAGCCCTGCTGTGATCTCTCAGTACGCCGGAACGCTGGTAACAGAGTAGAAACTAGGTTGTTGAGTTCAATAGATTTCAGGAATGTTTGGGGGTGAAACCTGTTACAATCGCAAGGTTTAAGAAACATTTCGACAGGTACATGGAGAGGTCAGATTTAGAGGTATATGGACCAAGCACAGGCTGTTGAGACTAGTGTAGATGGGACTTGTTGGCCGGCGTGGGCAAGTTGGGCCGGAGGGCCTTTTTCCACGCTGTAAGACTCTATGACTCTATGAATTTATGACAGGCCAAGTACAGAAGTCCTTATTCAATGAAGTGAGATCTGGGGCCTCAAAACAGAATTCCCCGAAAACTGAGAGTATCAATAATTGTGTATGAAAGCTGGGATGTCACATTACAGCTGTAACAAACATTGGGGTTAGACTGCACATGGTGCCTTTCTAGTTGCCAAGCAACGGGAAGGATATGATAGCAATAGAGAGAGTGCAGAAGAGATTTAAAAGGATATGTCTGGAACGGAGGACCATAATTGTAAGGAAAGTTTAGATAGGCTGGAATGTATTTTCAATTAAGATGGGAGGCTGAGGGGTGACCTTAGAGAGGTTTATAGAATTATGAATATGAACGGCATAAAGGCTATGAGGGACGTAGATAGATATATAAGGATAGATAATTAGAATCTTTTTTCCCAGAGCAGTGGTGTATAGAATTAGAGGACACATGTTTAAGAAGCAAGGGGAGAAATATAAAGGACATCAGTGGTTTTTCACACAGAGGTTGGTGGTTGGAATGGAATGAGCTGCCAGAGGAGATGGTGGAGGCAGATACAATTACAATGCTTGAAAGTCGTTTGGACGGGTTTTTAGGTAAGAAATGCATAGAGGGATAGGGGCTTAATGTGAACAAATGGGATTAGTGTAGGTAAGCATCATGTTCAGCATGGTCGAGGTGGCAGAAAGGGCCCTTTCAGTGCTGTACGGTTCTATGAATTCTAAGTAATCATGGGTTGCATACATCAAGCGGTGTTGATGTGCAAGACCGAATAGACCAGGCTTGTCAAGAGCAGAATATTTTCATAGAGTTGAGTCTAATATAACCTTAACTAATAAAAATTAAAGGGTGACCATTGAACCTAAAGTACTTTTCACTCAGGCTTATAATAAATGTCAGCAGTTGAGACGTTGCTTACAAAGGAAGCCATTTATTTGTAGTTTGCCAAATTTGCTTCCTTTGATCCCCATTTCAAGCACCACTCAATACTAATAATCACACATTATGTTTGAATTGATGGAAGCAGCACGATGAATATATTTACTGTAGGAATTACACAATCCATAGAGATATTGATCACAGTGAAATCCCTGCAGATTGCATCTAAAGAAGGAGTTAACCGCGAGTGAACAGAATTGATTTGTAAATATCTGTGAATAAGTTATAATCTCAGCAAGGAAGAATTCTGAATTGGCAATTGATTGAATAGATCTGAAGAGAGTCTAGCAATGACTGAAAAGCAAACTGCAATATGGCGAAGAGAAAATTCAAAGAGAGGATGGATTTAATCTGGAACAGTGATTCTAGTGATTACATCTAAAACAACAATAGAACCAATATTGAAATGCAGGTGTGCAGGAGAAAGGTATAAACCAAAGTGTAGGTCAATATTGAGACAGAGGAAATCTATAGGATTTCTCAGTCATTCTCCTCTCAGTAATTATAGACTCTCGGATAACAAGCAGATGATTCAGTCCAGCAGGTTTGTGCAGATTAACTGCACTGCTCTACTCTCTCAACATCTTCCTTCAGTGTTAGATATTATTTTGTTTGCCCGTAAAATACAATTGTTTAGTTAAACCATACCTCGCCACAACGCAGTCAGTGGCCCAACAAGTCACTGGGTGAAGAAATTTCTTACAACATTTCACTGGCTTTTGAATAAGTCTTTGATCCCTACTAGAGCAAATGGTCTTTTCCATCTGATTCTTCAGACAAAAGTTGCAATTTGCAAACTTCTGTTAAATCTTGCACTGTTGTGGAAAAAGTCCAAATGCTTCACGTCATTGCTTCTAAGAATAAGTTCTCCTTTTATGCTGGAGTACCCGCTGAGTACTCCAAGCGTTTTCTGTTTTTATTTCAAAGTTTCATTATTTACGTTGTTTCATCTTTGTATCCTAATTCTTTGTTGACATTTAACAGTCTTTCATATTAGACATGTACACAAACTTTCCTTTCCAGCAATTCTTATGCATAGGGGGGTACAGTGACAAAGCTGGTAGGGCTGCTGTCTCACAGCGCCATAGACCCGGGTTCCATCATGACCACAGATGCTGTCTGTGTGGAGTTTGAACGTTCCCCCTGTGACCACGTGGGTGTCCTCCAAGTGCTCCAGTTTCCTCCTACTTCCCAAAGTTGTGCAGGTTTGTAGGTTAACTGGCCTCTGTAAATTGCCCCGAGTGTGTAAGAAGTGGATGAGAAAGTGGGACAACATAGAACTCGTGTGAATGGGCGATCAATGGTCAGCATGGACGTGATGGTCTGAAGGGCCTCTTTCCTTGCTGTATCTCTAAACTAAATGCTTTCGGAAAACCCACTATTTGTCTTTTATCCATTCAATATCGTCCCTTCAAAACATCAACTTGTTTCTGTCAAATTATTCATGAACTTAATTTAATTGTACCAACATATGCTTTAGGAGTAGGTCACTTGGCTCTTAAGCTTGCTCTGCCATTTAATAAGATCATGACTGATTTGATTATTACCTCAATGCTGCATTCCCTCTACTTGTGGTTATCTTTTCATCCACTTGCTTGTCAAGAATTTATCAATGTTTACCTTAACAATATTCAAGGTAGAACTCTGCTTCCACTACCCTTTAAGGAAAAGATCTTCTCAGAAAATGTTACCACCCCTATCTTAAATGGGAAACCCTTTATTTTAAAACAGTAACCCCTAGTTCTAGATTTCCTCACAAGTGGAAGCATCCTACCCACATCTATCTTGTCAAGACCCCTCAGGATCTTATATAATTTTGATCAATCTCTCTCACTCTAAACTCAACTAAACTCCAGCATTACGAGCCTGGCCTGTTTAACTTTCCCTCATAAGACACTTGACATATGGGTCAAGGAAACTTTCTCTGAATTGCTTCCCAAGCATTAACCTCATTAATAGAAGACCAAAACCGTATGCAACACGTGCAGTTTGTCAAAGTCCTGTATAACTGAAGCATAATCTTCCTACTTCTGTATTAAATTTTCTTTGCAACAAACAATAACCTCCTATTAGCTTTCCTAATTACTTGCTGTACCAGCATACTAGCCATTTGCTCATCATGCACGAGGACACCCAGATCCTTCTGTATGTCAGAGCTCTGTGATCTTTCATCGTTGGGTAAATACTTTTCCTTTTACTTTTTCATATTACAAACCATTTACCGGATCTTTTCCCATTCACCTGATTTCTATTTCTATTTTCCTTTGTAACCTCCTTGTGCCCTCTTTACGACTTACATGCTTATCTATCTTTGTGCCACCAGCTAATTTATCAAACATGCCTCTGGTATCTTCAACCAAGATAGTTAAGTAAATTGTAAAAAAAATGGAGTCCCCAACACTGATCTTTGTTTCAGACAACTTGTTACATCTTACCAACTAGAAAAAAAGCACATCCATGCCTGGTCTATGTTTGCTTTTAACTTACTCGTCCTTGTCCATGCCAAAATATTATGTCGTTCGCTATGAGATTTTACTTTCTGCTGTAACCTTTGATGCAGCACCATACCAAATGCTTTCTGAAAACCTTTGTGCATCCTCCACTTCCCCTTTATCCACAGAACATGTTACTTCTTCAGTTGAGCTTATAGGACTTGGTATTACAATCCCTACTGTAATCGGCACCTTCTTAATCTCTTGAGTGGGGGTAGGGGTAAAGACTTCATTGGGGTCAATAAACAAACATGATTTCTCTGTCTGGTTATCTTGACTTTTTATAAGTCTCCTGCTCTAAGGAGTTTAATAATAGCTTCTACCATTTTCCTAACAACATATATTACACTATTTGGCTGGTGGTTTTCTGCTTACAGTTGCCATCCTTTTTTGAATGATGGAGATACATTTGCCAATTTCCGATCTAATAGAACCATTCCCAGATCTGAGAAATTTGGAAAATTACAACTGACACATAAATTATCTCAGCACCTGCTTCCTTTATGATCCATAGATTAAATCACTCGGGACAGGGAGACTCATTATCCCACAGCTCCAACTATTTACTCGCCTTCTATTTCCCCGCACATTCCGATTTTTTCTGAATTCCACCCTTCCATCCAATTCCTGATTTAAAGCTTTTTTTCTGGGGATATTACTTCTGCAGTGAAGACTGATACAAAATACCTGTTTAAATCATTCCCACCTCCATGTTTTCCATTATTAATTCCCCAGATTCATCTCAGAGAGATAGATGGGTAATGGGCATTGAAACTCACAGTATCTTTTTATAATTTGCACTAGCTTTATCTCATACATTTGTTTATTTTTCCTTTCTGATGAATCTGTTATTCATTCTACGAACCTGCAATGCGCCTTTCCTCAATTATATGTTTTTCTTTTAGCTTAAAGCTGTCTTTAGCATTTATAGTTAATCACCCCTTGGAATTTTTCTTCCTCAGAGGAATGCATCTGATCCCCTGAAATGTCTGCAACTGCATCTGGACTAATTGATTCCTCAGCTAATTACTAAAGGGCCTGTCCCACTTAGGCGATTTTAAGGCGACTAGGCTGTCGCCGACAGTTCGCCGGGTGTTGCGGTCATGATCGTGTGGAGTCTTCCAAGAATCGTAGTGGATCTCGGAGCGTCGCTGAGAAATCAACCGGATTGAAATTTCGCCAGGTATCGTTGCTTATTGCGGGCGCTGTCGCATGCTGTCCCAGGTTTGCTAGGTTGTCTTAGATTGTCTTAGATGCATTTAGAAGCACGTAATATTAAATTAAGTAAAGTCATTTGAAGATACCATAATATACTTGTGTTTAACCAATTTATTTACCGTCAGGACATTTGACAGGTAGATTGGAGGCGACAGTTTGGCAGTCAGGTAAGCGTGGGAATTTTCGCGATGTTTATGGTCATCAACGATTACATTTAAAGTAGGCTCCCAACCCAGATATGCAACCCAGAAAGCAGATATGCATTCCCGTACATTTTCAAAGAATGCCAACACTCCGCACAAAAATCCATTTAACCAAGTTTAAAATTAAATTTCTTAATACTGCTATTATTAAACTGGAAGTCAATCCAGTTTATGCCTTGTTACCGTGAAGCTTGGTTTTCAAGTAACCCGGGCAAGATGTTATATTTCAAAACTCTCAAGTAATTACAGACTTGTCAGTGATTTCAGCGAAAATTAGGACGCTGGAAATGCATTGATAAGCGTGGGAATTTTGCAATGTTTCCGAAGATGGTGTAATCTCGACCTGACTCGGCATTGTCGTGGTCATTGTCGTAGGGTAAAAGAAAATTTCGGCGATCTGCTACGACTTTGACAGTCGCCGGCAGTCGCCTAAAAAATCACCCCAGTGGGACAGGCCCTTTAGTCACCTCAGCAAGTAATTCCTAACACAAGATAATTTCCCGCCCCCCCCACCCGGTTATCATAGATGGATCCCTCACCCGTGTCTCCTCATGTCCTCTCATGCCTTGTAGTTCTGCTCTTGCTCCCCCCCCCCCGCCCCAACATAACAAGGATAGATTTACGAAAATAGAACAAAATGCTGGAATAACTCAGCGGGTTAGGCCGCATCTCAAGAGAAAAGGAATAGGTGACGTTTCAGACTCTGAAGAAGGGTCTTGACCCGTAATGTCACCAATTCCTTTTCTCCGGAATGACCTGTTAACCCGTTGAGTTACTCCAGCATTTTGTGTCTATCTTCGGTGTGAACCAGCATTTGCAGTTCCTTCCTGTACAAGGATAGAGTTCCCCTGCTGTTCACCTTTCACCCCAATAGCCTCTGACAATTCCGTCACTTCCAACGTGATCCCTCACAAACATATAATTGAGGAAAAGCACATTGCAGGTTCGCAGAATGAATAGCAGATTCATCAGAAAGGAAAAATAAACAAATGTATGAGATGAGGATAGCGCAAAATATAAAAAGATACTGTGCATTTCAATGTCACATCTTCCCATCCTCACCCCTTACCGCCTCCCGCAGACACATGTGTTTAAAGCTTGTCCCACACTTCTTTAAACTTTCCTCCTCTGAACTTAACACTATGCCCTCTAGTCTTTGACATTCTCACCCTGAGGAAAAGGTTTTAACTGTCTACCCTCTCTATCCCTCTCATAGTTTTATATAACGTATGACTAACTCATTTACGATATCACCTTTCCCCTTTCTAAATTCACTCATTTCATCTTTCAATGCCACATCCACCTTTTCTACTTTCCCGATAAGTACTGAAGCAAAATAGTGATTTAATATTTCTACCCATTTCCTCATCATTGCCAGTAATATTGTCCTATATGTTTCTTAGTATCATTATTCCTTCATGGATGAAGTCATTTGGCCAACAATGTCTATGCTCTGTGGTCATATCTCAGGGATTGGCGGAGAATGGGTGGTTAATACAAGCACGTTGACAACACATGCCTTCTAAGTAACATTCAGTGCACAAGAAAAAAGTGATGGCCACCTTCAACCACAATACACTCATAAATTTTAAATCTTGTTCTCATTGCGTCAGTCTGGAGTCGGTGCTGATAGATCTGCCTCATATCTGCAGTTATGTTGGCAAATTATCATGAAATTCAGAAGGAAGTACATGCAAAGATTACAGAACTGTAGTTAATGATAACTAATGTGGTCCTAAGTCAATTAAGCAGGACTCGTTACAGGACCTTGGCATGCGTTTTTACAGTTGAAAGATGGGTGATAGGAACTAGGACCACAATTTCTCAATTCAATTTAGTATTGAGATCAGATAATTAAATTGGAGTTTGGCTGAAGAAACATCCATGTTCATGAGGAAAAGATAGATCAACCAATTGATACAGAATACTTAGTCGAACATTAACTGTGGCCAAGGTTTTAGAATGTATGATTCGAGGTTAAATTGCCATGTTGAAACAAGGAAAAGCAGATGTTGGTTGGCCACATAATATTCCATCTTCCTAATGTAAATAATTAGCTATTATAAAGGGCTGTTATTACCAATACCCCTCCCCACTCCCCCAACCCCACCAACTTGCCCACTCAATTTAAACAGTTAAAAAACTTTTTTTTTTAAAGACACACAGTGCTGGAATAAATCAGCGGGTCAGGCAGCATTTCTGGAGAACATGGACAGGTGACATGGATCGGGGACTGCTCACACTCTGTTCTGCAGCAGAGATTTCTCTTTAACGAGGCAGACAGCATTGTAAGGTGTATGCAAAATGATTTACTCCTGGCATAAGGATTTGCCCATTGAAGAAAGTTAAGCAGGCTGGGACAGCATCTTTTGAGTTGAGAAGAGCGAGGGGCGATCTCATTGAAACGTATGCAATTCTTCCAGGGCTTGACAGGATAGATGTTTCTCCGGGGTGTCCAGGACATGGGATCACAGTCTCCTCCATTGCTGTCCTTCAGAACCAAGATGAGAAGAAATTGCATTATCCAGCAGTTAGTGATATTTGGCCAAAAGACCTGTGGAGGCTCAATCACAGTTTACATTCACGATGGAAGTTGATGGATTTTTAGATTTTGGAGTTTAGCAACATGGCGTTAATGCAGGAAAGGTAAGCGGCAGAGCGAACACAGAGCACTAAATAACCCTCTCCAGCTTCTATTTGTTTTTGTGTTTTTATATAATTAATGAAATGCTTGAAGCATTGTAAAGCCTGCCAGAAGGCCCCAGTTTAAGCAGGATGGAGTGGACTGACATTCTTGCTCCATCCTCAGAGCCCATTTTTCCGACCTGGAGCCATGGTTCCAGCACGATGTCGGGTCATGTAGATGTCCAGGAGTCTGTCCTGCAACACAGTCCCAGGACTGCTACTCCATGGAGGACACACAAACATTTTCAGCAAGATCACAGCTACTTGGTGGAGCAGTACCGTAATGAATGCCTTTGGAGCAAATAATGCTACAATCCAAATGACTGTGGTGGGAAGAGACTGGAATCTGTCTCTAACCGGTTCTTTGTGGACAGCCCAGGCAGTGACGTCTCGTCCTCAGCTCATGTTTATCTGGCTGGTGCAAGGGCTGTTTCCTCAAGATGGCGAGGTTGCACAGGATACAGTGGACCATCATGTATTTTGGCAACCACTCTGCTGCGTAACATGGGGTTGTTTCTCGGATGTGGTTGCACACTAGCAACCTGCTCCATTGAAATTCAGCATGGTTTAAACTGTGTCAATACTGGCCATGTATGTGTGGATTATGCAGCAACATTTTATTGAGACATATAAGATTATTAAGGGAGTGGACACGCTAGAGGCAGGAAACACGTTCCCGATGTTAGGGGAGTCCCGAACCAGGGGCCACAGTTTAAGAATAAGGGGTAGGCCATTTAGAACGGAGATGAGGAAAAACCTTTTCACTCAGAGAGTTGTGAAGCTGTGGAATTCTCTGCCAGAAGACAGTGGAGGCCAATTCTATGGATGCTTTCAAGAGAGATTTAGATAGAGCTCTTAATGATAGCGGAGTCAAGGGATATGGGGAGAAGGCAGGAACGGGGTACTGATTGTGGATGATCAGCCATGATCACGGTGAATGGTTGTGCTAGCTTGAAGGGTCGAATGGCCTACTCCTGCACCTATTGTCTATTGTCTATTGTCTATAAGTTCAGTAACTACTGTTTGTTGACTCAAATGTGGGTGCAACAACTGACCACCGTAGAATGAAGGTATTGCGACTGCAGCACATAGAGCAACGGTCCGGATTATTTGTGCAGGAAGGAGTCGTAGATGGTGGTTTACACTGAAGATAGACACAAAATGTTGGAGTAACTCAGCGTCTTTGGAGAAATTAAATAGGTGATGTTTCGGGTCGAGACCCTTCTTCAAATGAAATGTCACCTATTCCTTTTCTCCAGAGATGCTGCCTGACCTGCTGAGTTACTCCAGCATTTTGTGTCTATCTTCGGTCCGGATTATTTTGCTGCCTACAGTCACTGAGGGTGTGCTCTCACTTTACGTTCCAGTATGGGGCAGAGTCTATGTGAGACTGGTGTAGAGTGAGGTGAGAGCCATCAGTGATGCTCTTGTCCATGAGGAAGGCAGCGATGCCAGCAGAGGCAGAGGATCTCTTTGCCAGCTTGTCTCTGGCAAGTCCGAGTGAAATGTGATCTGTATGCTTTGAACAGAAGACTTGAGGAACATTCATAATGCAATAGTGGATAGCAAAGGTGTGAGGTTTTTCAAACATCACCATCTCCGACAACAAAAGAACTTGGCAAATAAAAACTCAAAGCCACAATATACTTGACAGCCAAAGACATACTAGATTGAAGAAGGGTTCCGTCCCAAAACGTCACCTATTCCTTTTGTCCGGAGATGCTGCCAGACCCGCTGAGTTACTCCAGAGTTTTGTGTTTATCTTCGCTATAAACCAGCATCTGCAGTTCCTTCCTAGATGCACTGGACCCATTCTAATGACAAGACTTTGGCACATGACTTGGGCATCCCATCAAAGTACAGAAGTTTCACAGATTGTTCCCCACTGAGGTTTGGGGAGGAGAACCACTCCTTAAATGCCGAAGAAGGGTCCCAACCCGAAACATCACCTATCCAGAGCTGCTGCCTGATCTGCTGAGTTGCTCCAGCGCTTTGTGTCCTTTTGTGTAAAACATCACCTGCAGTTCTTGTTTTGACTCCTAAAATTCACTGCTGAGACTACCCTTGCCCTTCTTCCTCTCCCTTCTTCCAGCACTTTGCATCCACTCTGTGTGTTGTCCCGTTACTTTAACAGTGAAGTTATATTGCAAAGGGAATGGCCACTTCTGAAACCAAAGGCATTCTGTCTCCAGGGGGAGCCTGCGGTATGAACATGACTCATTTGTACAAAGAGTGAAGATCACAGAAGAATTCTGCAGAAGGCAGTAGTATATATTTATATATACATATCAGCAATAGATATCAGTAAGCACCGGAGATATCAGTATTGCCATCGGATGCAAAGCTGTAGCAGTGTATAGTAGATTCATTTGATATTTTCAACATTATAATACGACCTCGTATTTTTGTTGAATCAGGCAGTAAAATATTCCAAGTTGCTTCGTGGGAACATTGTCAAATATAATTTGATACTGAGCCACATAAGATGAGATGATCCAAACCTTAACCAAAGAGGTACCTTTTAGTGAGTGCCTTAAAAAAGGAGAGAGTTAGAGAGGCCAAAAGGTTTATGAGGGAATTCCAAACTCGGGCAGTGAAACCAAAGCTGCCAATAATGGATCAAGTTAATAGTGTCGCGCATTGCCTCATATTGAATTCCTGAGCAAATCTTATTCTAATTGGATTCATTTTGTAATTATAAATGCTGAACATTTTAAGTCTCAGATGATGTTCAACTTTGCCTGGAAATCATTACAGTGTTACACTTGGCTATTTTCAAGGAAGTTAAATTTCTATTAATAGTTCCCAACGGGACTTTGAAACAACATCTAAATGTCCTCCTCCGCATGCTGGAGCAGTGTTAGGATTCTCAGGATTCCTTTCCTTGCCACTGCTAACTCGCTCTCCCACAGACTTAGTTCACTTCCTGCGGTGAATGTCTGAAGTAGCACTCTGCTGAGGAAGCAGGATTCCAACAGCATTGATGTGCCAAGAAGATCACTGTCAGGCCAAGGCAGCCTATGGATTAAGGCTTGAATCCGTGCATCCTCCTTGTATAAGTTGGCTGTGATTTGAAAGGGATGCCGTACGGCAGATATCTATTTCCAGGGATTGCATTGCAATCAACTGGGACCTAAATCAAAGTAAACCGCTGATCCTTGTCCCAGCAGCAACTTTTGTCTTCTTGAGAGGATTTGATTCGGAACCGTGTGTCAAAGCTTGGTTCAATGGTCTCTGGTTTCTAATGAGATTAAATGAGCAAGGTTGGAACTTGGGGCACTGATATTGACATCCCAAGATGAATCTGATAGCCATCATCAACCACTTATATGTTCAACTTCCAGAAAGATGCATTGTCACGGGACTGCCGGGAAAATGTACAGGAAACATCATGTTATTGTAGTAAACAAATAATCCAGACCTGATATGCCATGTTCATTTCCCTCCACGGATGTTGCCCCAGCAAATTGTTTTTTGCTCAATATGCCAGCATCTGCAGTCCCTTGTGTCTCCATTTATAGCTTGTGACAGGTGATCGCTTCAGATGGATACAGTTATGAGCCACGGTTCTGTAATATAATACCTGTCTCTCAATCAGAAGGTTGAAGTCCCCATTCAGTGACATCATTTTCTGGTCTAGCATGGTACAGAGGGAGTGCTGCAGTGTGGCAGGTTGTTGGTCATTTGTTGGTAAGATATTAAACTGATGGCCTGACTGCTCTTTTTGGTGGGTACAAAATAACCCATTGTGCTGTTTGGAAGGTGACCAGGTGAGTTGTCCCCGTAATCTGGCCAACGTTTACCTTTCAACTAATATTTAAATACATGTGATCTGCTCATTCCCTTGTTATTTGTGTGATTTTGCCCATATTTCCCATCTTCTCACACTTCAATATTGGCATCTTACGATGACTGGAAGTTATAGAGGCTTCAAGGTTATCTGTCTTTCATAACACAATATATTTTCAAGGCCAAGGTCAAGGTCAGTTTATTGTCACGTGTACCGATTAAGGTACAGTGAAATTCGAATTACCATACAGCCATACTAAAAAAAGGCAACACAACTACATAAACAAGACACACAACTACATAAACGTTAAAATAAACATCCGCCACAGTGGATTCCCCACGTTCCTCACTGTGATGGAAGGCAATAAAGTCCAAACTTCTTCCTCTTTTATTCTCCCACGGTCGGGGCGATCGAATCATTGAACGATTGAAGCTCCCGCAGCCGGTGGTCAAAGCTCCCACGTCGGGGCGATCGAAGCTCCCGCGTCAGGGCGGTCGAAGCTCCTGCGGCTTGGAGTTCCCGAAGTCGGTCTCTAGAGACCGCGACCTCCGCGATGTTAAAGTCCGCAGGCACCCGTGGTTGGAGCCCCAAAGTCGATCCCCGACTGGGATCGCGAGCTCCGTGATGTTCAGTCCGCAGGCGCCCGCGGTGGAGCTCTCGATGTTGGTTTCCAGCAAATGTTAGGCCGCAATGTGGATGGACATACGATAAAGAAAAAAAATCGCATCTCCGTCGAGGTAAGAGATTAGAAAAAGATCCCCCCCCCCCCAACCTCTCCACATAAAACAAGCTAAAGAACCCTAATTCTCTGCCTCGGAAGGCAGTGGAGGCCAATTCTCTGAATGCATTCAAGAGAGAGCTAGATAGAGCTCTTAAGGATAGCGGAGCCAGGGGGTGTGGGGAGAAGGCAGGAACGGGGTACTGATTGAGAATGATCAGCCATGATCACATTGTATGGCGGTGCTGGCTCGAAGGGCTGAATGGCCTACTCCTGCACCTATTGTCTATTGTCTAAAAACATACATTTAACACATACAAACAAACAACAAAGAAGGAAGGGACAGACAGACTGTTGGCGAGGCAGCCATTTCCATTGACTGATCCATTTAGATGGATAATGACTGGAAGTTATAGAAGGTTCAAGGTTATCTATCTTTCGTAACACAATATCTAGAATTGTCGTTCTGATCCATTTAAGTGGATAATTTTTACATAACACCCATTAAATGGATCCCTGATGGCTTGGTTGCCAATAGAATTGTTTCCATTAACCCTGAATTCAGGTAGCTGGTCTTCTCACCCCTAAAGAGAGGAGGAATAAATAAATCTGCCAGCAACCATGCCTTAGTTTCCAGGGTAATATGGATTGGCAATGCGCCAAGCATGGAGAATGGTCAAGCAAGGCATGGAACTACTCTAGCTTGAAGATTTCAGATGGATGGGAGCAAAATTCATCCCCTTGCTTTCTACTGGAGTCCTAATGCACGGATCCATAGATGGGTGGGATGTGGATGTACAATCTGTAAAAGATCCGAAGGCATTATTTTGGAGAAGAGCAAGGGGGCTCACAACTAATATCAATTTTTACAGGTAACGTAATCGTTATCAAGCCAAACATCACAGAAACAGGCCCTTCAGCCCACTAAATCAATGCAGTCATACAATCACCCATTTTTGCACCAATCCTACTCTAACCCATTTTATTCTCCCCACATTCCCATTAACTCCACCCTGGATTCTACCACTCATCTACACACTAGGGGCAATTCACAGCAGCAGGAAATTGGAATACCAGGAGGAAATTCCAAGAGAGAACATGCAAACTCCACGTTGACATCACAGTTCAGAATCGAACGTGGGTGATTGGAGCTGTGAGACAGCAGCTCTACCAGACCACCCTGCTGCCCATCTTTTGTTGTTTGTAAAATCAAATTTGGATGATCCATTTCCCTCAGTTACATTAAGTATGTTTTAAAGGTATTTAATTGCCTGTAAAGTATTGGGCAGCTGCTGCCCTACAGTGCCAGAGACCCAGGTTCGATCCTGACTTCGGGTGCTGTCTGTCTGGAGTTTGCACATTCTCCCTGTGACCGCGTGGGTTTCCTCCGGGAGTTCCGGTTTCCTCCCGCGTTCCAAAGTCGTGTAGGTTTGCACATTCATTGGCCTCTGTAAACTGCCCTTGGAGTGTATGGAGTGATGCGGAAGTGGAATAAGATCGAACTAGTGTGATCGATGGTCGGCGTGGACTCGGTGGGCTGAAGGGCCTGTTTCCATGCTGTATCTCTATATCTAAAAACTAAACGTTCTTGGGTTGCCAAGTGCTGTGTAAATGCATGTGCTTTCTTTTATTATGAGCCAAGAAACATTGTTTTGGATATCCCCGTTCCTGTTTATTGAATAAAAGATAAGTTATGATATGAATATGAAGTAAAGCTATGATGCTGATAGTGTTCAGTGTACATCATCTTACTAGATCTCATATTTGTTCTGGCTACAGGGCACGACTGCCAGTACTAATGTACATTGAAGCAATGGAGCTGATATTTTAATGTGGCCCAATCTCTTGTACTCAACCTTTCCAGAGCCAGCTTGTTTCCCACAAGCACTAGCCACTTAAACCCCAGTTCTACGCACAGTCAGGAAATATCATCCTGTAAACCTGCCTTGGCATCTGAATGCAACGGTTGGAAAATATGCTTTTTCCATGCCAGGTGTGAAGCTTCAAAGAGGCATGGCATCCGTTCTGGTTGGCACAGGCTGTGTGGACTCAGTGCTGTCTGCCGGCTGGTCTTCTTTAAGCACAACACTGCAGCCAGATGAACCTCGAGCCTGAAGGGATGTGTTCTGTGTGTGGAACAGACTCCAGTTCATATGGTGAGCTATGTTTACTGCTTGTTCTTTTAATCTTTTATTATGTGACATGGTTTAGAGTGCTCCTACTGTAAACCTTCTTTCTGAATGAATTTTGCTGACGAACAGCAATCTTCATCATAGAGATAGAAGACAGAAAGTGGGGCTTTAGTCCATTGTGTCGGTGCCGACCATCATCCACCCATTTATACTTATCATATATTAATCCATATTTTTTTCTCCCCACGTGCTCATCATCTCTCCCCGGAAACTTCCACTCACCTGCACACTAGGGGCAATTTAAGAGGCAATTAACTTTCCAACCTGCATGGGATGTGAGAGGAAACCAGAGCACTGGTGCAAGCCCACGAGGTCACAGGGAGAACGTGCAAACTCCACACAGATAGCACCCAAGTTCAGGATCAAACTCCTGTCTCTGGCGCTGTGAGGTGATGGCTCTACTAGCCATCACTGTGCTGCATGTGTGACCCAGGAACCAGGCCTGTCTATGGGGCCTTCATGTATGGATCATCTCATGCATTACATACGTTTGGAAGGTCAAGGGACAATTGCAATTGGGAAGGCAAGTGGTTGAGTTGCTGTCCTACATTGCCAGAGATCCGGGTGGGATCCTGGACATGGGTGCTGTCTGCACGGCGCTTGTACGTTCTCCCCGTAACCTGCGTGCGTTTTTTTCTGGGTGCTCTTTTTTCCTTCCACACTCTGAACACGGACCGGTTTGTAGGTTAATTGGCTTTGGTAAAATTGTAAATTGTCCCGAGTATGTAGGGTAATGTTAGTGGGTGGGGATCGCTGGTCGGCGCAAACTCGATGGGCTGAAGGGCCTGCTTTCACGCTGTATCTCTAAACTAAACTAAACTAAACTAAACTCCATGTGCTGTGATAAAATGGAAGAACTTTGAACGTCGAAACAAGAGGCTACAAAAACTGATTTGGGTCACAACCTGAAATATCATCTGCTGATTTCCATCCACAAATGCTGTCCGACCCGCTGAGTTCCTCCAGCAGAATTTTGAATGTGCTCGTTCAAGAATGTAGGAAAATATGAGAGGAATAGGCTACCGGGCACTTCATACCTGCCCCACCATTCATGTCTGATCATGGCTGGTCTGCCCCGGGCTCAACTCAGCTGTGCCAATAGCTGTCAACTCAGCTGTGCCTGGATTTCCCAAGTTTTCAAAAAATGATCTACCTTGACTGCAATCCCCTCATTGATCTAGCCCTGCAACCCCTCGAGAGTAGAGAATTACAGACATTCAATAGTCTCCACAAGAGGAGAATATGTCAGGCAAGAAATAGTAGAAAGAAAGAACATTTAAACATTTTTTACACAAAGGGTGGTGGGTGTATGGTACGAGCTGCCGGAGGGGGTAGTTGAGACAGATGATATTGCAACGTTTAAGAAAAAATTTGTACAGGTACATGGATAGAATAGGTTTAGATGGGTATTGGCCAAACGCAGGCAGGTGGGACGAGTGCAGTTGAGGCATGTTGATTGGCATGGGCAAGTTGAGCTGAAGGGCCTCTTTCCATGCTCTGAGTCTTTCACTCTATGATTCAGGACCTTTGGATATTCCAAAGTGCTTCACAGCCATTTTTTGTCGAATCGGGCCTGCATTAATGTGGTAAACAGGGCAACCAATTTGCACAGCAAGTTCCTGCTGGGACATAATTATTTGTGACATTGAGGACATTCTTCTCAAATAGTACCATAGGATCTTTAACATTAACTTGAGAGAGCAGACATTGGCGTACTAACTCCTTGTACAATAAGAAGGTGCACAGGCACATTGGAGTGTCAACGTTGATCATTGCAGTCTTTAGACAGAAGTGGGAGGGCTGTCTAATGAACCATGGGTGACATTTAACAACATTACCACATTCATCCTGCTGTTGCACATATATTTCCCATGGAATTAATTAAAACAAAGATCCACCTACAGCAGCCGTAGAGTCTGAATGAAAAAGAGTGAAGTCATGCCAACAAAATGTGAAGCTGTCTCAGAGACTCCACTCAAACTTCAGGTTTCAAAATTCAAAATTCAATTTTTCACATGGTGGAAATATCCAACATTAGAGTCCATAGCTATAAGGTGAGAGTGGGAAAGTTTTAGACACCGAGTGGTGGGGGCAGGTACAATGGTGACATTTAAGAGGCTTTTGGATAGGCACATGGAAGTGCAGGGAAAAGGGGGATGTGGATCATGTACAAGCAAATTAGATCAGTTTAACTTGGAAACATATTCGGCACAAACATTGTGGGCCAAAGGGCCTGTTTATATGCTCTATTGTTCTGTTCTATGTTCAAATTGTGGTCTGATTTGTCCTTTTCACTTGTTAAAAATAGTGGTTTGCTTCTGCTGCAGGCACTTTATCAATTTGGACAACTAACCAGTTGCTTTGTCAATATAATGGGGATCATGGGAAAACAAAAGCACACAAAGTGCTGGAGTAACCCAACGGGTCAGGCAGCATCCCCAGAGATCATGGATAGGTGACATTTTGGGTCGAGACCCTCGTGGGAAAGCCCTAATGGAGATCCTTCGTTCCAACCCTTCATTTTCACGGCGATAGTTCCAGCTCCGCTTTTCTTTTCCATCACTCATCCTCAAATTTCCGGCAAAGGATAAAGAAATGTAATATGAACTTCCTTTGGTCATGGCAATACTGTGAACCCAATTTGACATTCACGTGCATTTGTGGAAAGCAGCTTAACCAATCCATCTCCTGGTGTCACATTAGTGCCTTTGATTCCGGGCCAGAGATCAGATAAAGTGAGATCTTTGAAAGAGCAGAATTTTCAGGTAAGTAAATAACAGAAGTCCGACTAGGTCGGAAGGTGGATTAGTGCAGAAGTAAGCCAAGGACAATTGTGTTCACACACAAGTAGCTTCAGCATTTTGTGAGCTCGTTTTGGACCTTTAATTTTAGACTACTTGCCTTATTTACCTAACTAATGTCATTTTAAAAATCTTATTCATCCTTGGAATATTACTGCTGAGGTGAGCCGTTGCCTTATCAAATACATTTCATTGTACCGTTGACCCTGTGCCAACCTATATATGACAAATTAAAAAAATAATATTATTATTATTATTATTCAGTTACATAATGAGGAGAAATTCTTGATTGTCAACAGAAGTAGTTTTGAAAGGGGGAAATGGTGTTTTGCCCTTTCCACAGACCATTAAGCTTCCTTCAGGAAAATTCAATCCATGAGGGATCTAATGCTGAGGCTCTATAAGGCGCTGGTCAGGTCGCATTTGGAATATTATGAGCAATTTTGGGAACCATATCTGACTAAGGATGTGCTGGCTCTGGAGAGGGTCCAGAGGAGGTT
Source organism: Rhinoraja longicauda (assembly GCF_053455715.1). Classification (NCBI taxonomy): domain Eukaryota; kingdom Metazoa; phylum Chordata; class Chondrichthyes; order Rajiformes; family Arhynchobatidae; genus Rhinoraja; species Rhinoraja longicauda. Next base: position 16,326,556 of record NC_135978.1, read on the forward strand.
TATAAGAATGATCCCAGGAATGAGTGGGTTAACCTATGATGAGTGTTTGGGCCTGTACTCGCTGGAGTTTAGAAGAATGAGGGGGGACGTCATAGAATTGTATAGAGTGAATGTGGAGAGGATGTTTCCACTAGTGGGAAAGTCTAATACTAGAGGTCATAGCCTTAGGAAGGAGATGAGGAATTTCTTTAGTCAGAGAGTGGTGAATCTGTGGAATTCTTTGCCACAGAAGGCTGTGGAGGCCAACTCAGTGGATATTTTTGATTAGTACAGGTGTCAGAGGTTATGGGGAGAAGGCAGGAGAATGGGGTTAGGAGGGACAGATAGATCAGCCATGATTGAATGGCGGAGTAGACCTGATAGGCTGAATGGCATGATTCTGCTCCTATCACATGACCTTATGAGCGAAAAGTAAACTTAGAGGAACTCAGCAGGTCAGGCCGTATCTGTGGAGAATGAAGAACAGATGACGTTTCCTGTTCAGGACCCTTCTTCAGACCCAAAGCATCGTCTCTCTATTTCCCTCCACCGATGCTTCCTGACCCGCTGAGTTCCCCCAGCAGTTTATCTTTTGCTCAAGATTCCAGCTTCTGCAGTCACCTTTCTTTACATCCAACTGTGGTTTGTGGACCATAAGAATTGCAACAACCATCGTTTGAATTTCGGGGATCTGTTCTGCTAAGTGCGGTTGCTTCATTTGCGATTCACATCTAAATTAGGACATCAATGTCAGCTGCAATTAAAGCTGTGGCTAAAACTGATCTTCCTGTTCTGACATTGGGACCACCGGTGCCATGAAATGCATCCAAGAAGCCCACAATCTTGTTTTTGAATAATCTTTGCCTTTATTTCGATCCTCGGCTCCAGTTTGTTCCTCCCTTCTGCTCTTTTGCCAAAATGCAGACTTGTGAATTTTTTTTTGATAAGACACCAAATCTTGCTCTATTTTACTTGGCATCTCCCTTCATTCCTTGCAAAGGATTGTGTTCTTCCCGACGAATCAGTTTCACACACACAATGTGTTGAGCAAAGAATTCACACAGAATGCAGTGGGAATTGGATGCTACAGTGGCTATTACCTGGATTCACTCCAAACAGACTGTTTTGGTTCCAAGTGCCAAACCATGTCAATGCCCCAGTGACAATCCCACAATATGGATCTTTCCTAACCTACGTTTTATCTGCAAGAATACAGCAAGTCTAACCCAACCTATTGCCCTGTTGGCCTCATTCCCACTGATCAATAAAACATTAATCACCGATCATTAGATTGATTGCAAATACCTTAATTGTCACCGGGCCAAGTACTTGGAATTGCCTGTGTCAAGCACTATTAGCTAAAGGAATGTAGAAGTCCAAAGAGAGGGCCACCATATTCACAGGGCAACATGTGAGATCTTAAAAGTGCAACTCACACCCTGATAACAGGACAGTTTCAGTCCAGTTCCTGGTGGGGATGAACCCATAAAGACACAAAGTACTGGAGTAACTCAGCGGGTCAGGCATAAGTTCATAACATCATAGGTTATAGGAACAGAATTAAGCCATTTGGTCCATCATGTCTACTCTGCCATTCAATCATGGCTGATCTATCTTTCCCTCTCAACCTCACTCTCCTGCCTTCTCCCCATTATCCCGTACACCCCTTACTAATCAAGAATCTATCACTCTCTGCCTTAAAAATATCCATTGACTTGGCCTCCACAGCCGTCTACAGCATCATTGCAGGACATGGATAGGTGACATTGTGGGTCGGGGGACCCGTCCTCATACCCAAGCTGTGCATTCAGAGGGGGAGAGATTGGAGTGGGTGAGTGGAGTTGAGAAGTCAAGATGGTGAATGTCGTCCCGGCAGTTGGAAATAACAAGGTCCAGAGAGGGTAGAAGGCCAGCATGGAGGGTTCCAAGAGGAGAAGGGGTCACCAGTGGGAGGCAGAGGCAAAGGCGAGTGAAGAAGAGCTCTACATCATGGCAGGCCCGAAACCCATGAAGGGTTCCCATGTCTTTTTTTTACTGTCTTGCAGAATTTATGTGTAATTAATGTGTAATTGATGTTTTTGTGTATCTGAGTCTATGTTCGTACGGTGCTGCTGGAAGAACCTCACAGAACTTGTGCATGCGCCAATAAATTCAACTTGAATGGACTGAATTACTCAGACAGGGAAGTGTGGCACATTACAGAGAGAGAGAGAGATGACATGAGTAAGCAAACAAAAACATTTGTCCCATGGAAGGAAATTGACTGTGTCAGTTGCATCAAATTTGAATGCACAGATTGGGAACTTTGCATCTTACATACTGCACTGTCCTGAGATAACTACCCCAGTGAATGCACCCCCATCCCACCCCACCAGTCGTGCTCCACCCAGGACTGGGGAGAGGGAACCGGAAACAAGAGGCTTCTTCATTCAGAGAGGATGTTACTGTGAAGAATGGAATGACCTAACTCTGAGTTACCTTCCGAGCTGCTGGAGTCCGTCTATGGGAAGAATACACCCTCTCACTTGCTCTCCCTCCTACCATCCCCAAATCAAAACCATTATCCACTAAAATCTACAATTGTAAAAAAAATAGAATGAAAAACAAAAGTTCCCTCTTCCTTGCTCACATTCCGCATTCATAGATCTGTCATTACATTTGAACTATTCTAACTGAAAGATTGCAATACGCACAGTAAAACTACGACAGTCCGCCTTCTGACTATTTGATTAGAGTAAAAACTACAATTATATAAAAAATAAACACCCAAGGACACATTTCCAAATGCATTATTATTTTGTTTTCCCAAAGGCATTCGACGAGTGGCTTACCTTTTATCTGCTTTGCCTTAGTAGGGTAAAGGTGACAAAATGGCACTGGTGGATTCTGAGCATTTGGGGTCAGCTCAACAATCCAAGTTCACCTGCAATGAAATAAAGCCAGGTCAGACTCTCAGGTGAAGCAGTTAGAGCAACAAAGTGCGGCTCGATGTAAAATTAAATTTAACTGCTTGTTTAAACCTTTATTGTGATGATTAGAAATGTTAATTACTGTTGACTGTGGGAAACAATAACTGGGTAGCTCGATGCCAGGGTAAGGCACATGGAGCAAGAATTACAGCTGTTGGTGTGAGGCGCAGTGCAGCGAGTTTTCAAACAAATGTTCAAACACAAACCTAATTAAAGATACAATGGATTGATCAAGATCTGGGGGGGGGGGGGTCTGTTTCTCAGTTGTGTCCCAACAGTTTTACTTCCCTTTCTGCCCCTCATTAAAAAATAAGGACATAAGAAAATGAGAAAACAGAAGCAAACTCGGACAGTTCTTCCACTCATGGCTGAACTTCTACCTCAGCACCATTTTCCTGCACAATCCCCAATATGCCTTGAATCCCTTCATGTCCAGATATTTCACTCTGTTTACAAATGAACAATAACTGAGATCTTACGGTCTCTAGGAGTAGAGAATTCCAAAGATTCACCACCTTCGGATGAAGAAATGGTCGGGTATATGTATATATATGATTGGCCTAATGTATGTATATATATCAGATGTAGTTAATGTAGTTAATATAGACATTATTGTGTAAATAGGTATATTCATATGATTGTAGGGGTGAGTGAGTATATATGTAGTTATATATGTATTTTAGGTATTAGTTATTATAGATAATACTTGATAAATATTGATTAGGGAATGGGGGTAGGATTAAATATGGGGGTAGGATTAAATAAGTTCACACTCTTTTCGCACATCTAAAGACGTTAAGTAATGGATGAAATTCTTTGTATTTCTTCTGTTTTTTTGTTTATTTTGTTTTTTAATTGATGTCTTTTAACATGTACGAAATAAAATGATAGAAAGAAAGAAAGAAAGAAATTTCTCACCTAAGCCCTAAATGGCCAAAAAAGTGACCCCCTGGTTTTCAGCTCCTCTGCCAAGGGAAACATTCTCTCAATATCTAACCTGTCAACCCACACAACACTAATACAATGCTTCAGCCCATCGCATTCGCATTAACCAGCAAACACCAATCTGCAGTAATCCGATACTAAACTCTCAGTATTTTTTGTGTTTTAGTGAGATCTTCTCAGATTCAAGATTGTAAAGAGCAGAGTCAGGGCCAGATAATGACAGAGCAATCATCTCAGGAACCATTCTGTTGAATCTCCACTGCACCATCTCTCTGGTAAGTATATCCTTTTTTAGATAAGGAAACCAGAATTGTATACAATGCTCCTGGTGTGGAATCACCAAAGCACTACAACTGTAGTGAATCATGCATTATTTGAGGAAAGAGAAGCAACGTTAACATTTAATAATGAAACCCTTCTTTGCCTCTCCTCCTCTCTCCACAGGTGCTGCCTGGCCTGCTGTGTGTTTCCAGTATTTAATGAGTTTTTTTGAGGTCTCCAGCATCTGCAGTGTTTTGACTTTCATTAATTGAAGTAAACCTGCTCCATGACCAAGCTTTGTTTTATCACCCCTTCTTTGGCTTAAGTGCATACCAGTGCTTGCGAAATGTATCTAATTGAATGATGCTTGTTAAATCAAGCTGCCGCTGATAACATGTGAGCCAGCGATGCAGAAAATCAGTAGACACAAAGGGAGGAACTTCTGGAAAGAAAACTAAATCCTGTTTACCAGAGGCACTGACTTTATAAACTCGCACCTGATTTTAATCAGGATTATGAGACTGCACAAAACCCACTTCCTGTTTTGAGGCCCAGAACGGGAGAAGGTTCAGCCTGAGAGTGAGGGTGGTTAGATCTATGCTGGATCTATACACCAGTCGTTAAGTTCTGGCCCAGAGTATAATGTTGCTGAAACCATCCCCAGAGTGAATTCCATTTCCAGCAAATGCGTAAAAGAATTGTTTCGCATTGAACCTCCAATGAAATCTTAATGTTTTGTTCCTTCCAATTTTTCAGGCTTATCTTCCTTTAATTTAGACCTTAGCCAATGCTGGGATGGGAGGCCTTATCTGGAAGTTCATAAACTACCAAAAGTCTTCTAACATTCAAAGGGTGCATCTCAGGCACCTGAGAGGAGAGACATCACCAATGCCGTCTTGGACAAGTCATCTGAAGCACTTATGATCTGGCCATGTCACCTACGCACCTGCCACTGAACTTCAGGGACTGGTAACTACTCCCAGCTTTGTCTCGTGGGAGCATTGGGGAGGGAATGAGAACCTTGTGCCTTTCTATTGAGAATGCAGCAGAAACGGTGATGCACGCTCCCGTCCCACCAAACCCCTCCTGTCTCATGTGTGTTAGAATTTACTGGTCCCTACCCTCCCATACCAGGACTGGAGTGGGGACAAATCATCCTCAATCCTAAAAGGATGAAGAAAGTTCCCGAAACCTAACGACCTATTAATATGTATCGTTGATCTTGCATGTGAGATATTTATTGGCCTGAGCATGAGGAAGAGCTCTTGGGGCTAAATTGGACCAGGTAGGGTGGTCACCTTGCAAAATGATCCAGGATTGGTCAGGCTAGGTGTGGAATTTATTTAAACATTGCCCACTGAGGGTTTTCCAAGGAGGGAGGCTGGTGAGAGTCATAGAGGCTGTATGGCAGAAATAGGCCTTTTAGCCCTACCATGCCCACCTAAACAAGCTAATCCGTCTCTCATCCAACACTGCATCTAATATTCAAATGGACAGGTGGAATTTGCTTCAGGTGAACCATGGGGCAGGCAAGCAGGGAAGAGGGATGTGTAACACCCAGAGGGCAAGGTTCAACAGAAGATTAAGGCAAAGCAGTCTGGAGAAGGACACTGGGTCTTTTCAAAGCAGAGATTAATAGGTTCTTGCTTAGAAAGGGCACCAAAGATTACAGGGAGAAGACAGGAGAATGTGTTTGAGAGGGAAAAATAGATCAGCCATGATTGAATGGAGGAACAGACGTGATGTGCCGACATGATGCACTCTGGAATAACTGTGTTTATCTGAAATCCCTCACACCTCCTGAACCAACTGCTGCACCTTTGGAGCCCAGCCCTCAGCTGATTTCCCTTGAAGCTTTAGCCCAGGCTCTGAGCCCATGTGCTGCCTGTGGCCAAGCTGCGTTGTGACTGGGGGACTTCCTCGCCCGATTCTCCATTACACGTTGCTGCTGGCCAGTGCTGTTGGATGTCCCCAAAGAGTAGCTGGAGCACACAAATGGTTAGCTGCGATGGCATTCGAGCCCTTTTCGCCCACACACCAGGCACATGTCGTGGTATACACAAGCAACGCAAGTCTGGCCTGCTAATTATATAATGGTTGTAAAGTTGCATCAATGGCCAGGTGAGAGAGCACACTGGAAGGTGAGAGATGGATAGTTTTGCCGTAGGGTTATGGAATACTAAGATGCACCCTTTGAATGTTAGAAGACTTTTGGTAGTTTATGAACTTCCATGATTGTGAGGATGTCTAGACTGATCACTCCGTAAAACTAAAGGATGTTGTTAAGGAATGTGAAGGGAAGCTATGAAAAAATCCTGGTATGAACAATCATGCTAGCTGATGTTGCTGTTAGTGCACACGAAACTGGTATTCTGTAAATATGCTTGCACAGCAGTTGCAAACACATTGCTGACATCTAATGATGGGGGAGAGGAATTACACACTGGAATAATGGCCAAACTGGCTATCTTGTTTTGGTATTGTCTCATTACCATTCATAGACGAACATTGTGGGAGTGTCATTTTCAGTGACACTTGTTCATACTTCAAGTGTCAGTTTTAACAAGTTGAAAATTTTATTGTGAGTTCAACTCAGATGGAGGAGGGGTGATTTTCTTTGCATGCTTTACTCATGAACAAGTCCCTAAGAGGCACAAGATAGAAATGTTGTCTGATTCTCTAGCCTACCAGTGTTTAGTGCAATATATCATCTTGCAAGATGTCACTTGACTAAACTGGCTATGTGCTTTAAATACAGGTCATCTCAGGAGGAAATTAAGATACGCTTGACACTTCTGGCTGAAGATGGCTGCAAATTCTTCAGCCTTGCCTAAGGTGCCTGGGTACTTTGTCCACCATCACTGAGGATGGGAAGGTCCTCGGATCTTTTGTCCCGTTAGCTGTTTGACTTTTCACCACCACTCGTGATCAGATGTGGCACGACCATGGAGCTTGACTGGAATTGTTGGTTGAGGATCAACAATTCACCACCATTCATTTAAAGCTCTTCGATCAGTTAGGCTGTACAAGTCTACCGTATACAGCTAACAAGGAGAAAGAGAATGCCTCAACATGCACACTTTGCATGGGTCCCCTTAGATAAGGCAGATTCAGAGAGGGCATGAGGAATGCAACGTGCAAATTCTGCTCTGGTGGATGTGGTACATCCTCAAAGCCTTTCTAAGTCCATGTGGACAACATCTACTGTGCTGCCCTCATCAGTCTTGTAGGTCACTGCTTCAAAAAGCGCAATCAAATTCATGAGACACAATTTCCCATGCACAAGGTCATGCTGACTATCCCAAATCATTCCTTGCCTTTCCAAGCACACGTAGATCTGTCGCTCAAGATCCCCTCCAGTAAATTACCCCAGCACTAAGCTAAGGCTCACTGGCCTGTAATTCCCTGGCATTTCCGTGCAGCGTTCTTAAATAGAAGCTCATATTAGCCACCCTCCAGTCTAACTGCACCTCGTCCGCAGCTATCGATGATACAAATATCTCATGCCAGGGGCCCTGCAATTTCTTCCCTGTTTCCCATAATGTCCTAGGATGTGCCTGATCAGGTCCCGGGGATTTATCTAACGACATCCATTATGTCCTCCAGCACTTCCTCTTCTGGTATGTGGACTCTCTTCAGGACATCACTGTCAACTTCCCTGAGTTCCCTGTGACGTTGCCTGTGGCTGAAAGGAGACTGCAGTCAATTACTGCAGTCAGTTTTGTCTCCTTTCTTGCGGGAACAGCAAAGTACCTTCCCCCTGTGACTGTATTTACTCCAGTTGCTCCGGTGTCCTCCCACACTCCAAAGATGTACAGGTTTGCAGGTCAATTGGCTTCAGTAGATTGTAAAAGAATTGTCCCTAGTGTGTGTAGGTTAGTGTGCACGGGGTGATCACTGGCTGGCGTGGACTCAGTGGGCCGAAGGGCCTGTTTCCGCTGTACCTGTAAAGTCTAAATCGAGGTGCTACCAGCGGAGCTGGGATTGGATAACTTTACAGGGCACATCACACGTCAAGGAAGTTCTTACCACTGGGAATCCCAAAGGAACGCCATCGAAGGGCAGAGCATGGAATCTTTACAGATGTTTGGTGATATTTTAAAAATATTATTCCTACTGGAATTGTTTCCATTAGAGATTTACAAAGCATGCAGCATGTGCACGATTATGACAGATTTATTAGCTGTGTGCTCGCCATCAATATCTACAGACGTGTCATCTTTAAAGCACTTAGCTGTTTTCATTGCATATTTTTTCCATTTGTTAACCTTTTATTGAATCTCATTTACCAAATCCATTTCCTGAACGTGACACGCTATTACATTGCTAATGAAAGGTTCCTATAATTTGTCCTTAAAACCAGCTTCTCTTTGATGTGCCGCTTACTGTGGAGTCTGAATGGCCTCTTTGTATTCCTTTTGAAGATGGAAGAACTCTGCTTTTCATCCTATGCTTCCATTTTCAATTTGAAGAACGACTCTACTTCACAATCATTTCACAATTTAATCTACTTTGCCTTCTCTTAAAAAGGAAAGTCCTATAATTCTGTCATTCATCTTAACGGATTGATCGCTGTTCAATGATGCACATATGAGTAACTCCCGTGATAGGTGCCCAGAGATCACATTGATAATGTTTTAGTTTGCATTTGCACCATGGAAAAGAAAGTAACAATAGATTTCTGCCGCTGACTTAATACAATTACAAAATGATTTCACTGCTTTGTGAGCCAAGTGCTGTACACAGGAAAGAAAGATTCCATTCCAATCTGAAACCTGGTTAGATTTTTATATGGACAAAGATTTGAAGCTCATTATTTCAGCTTGCTCTGTTTGACCTCCTGGACCTATGTCTGAAAATCCATCACTCTGTTAATGATTTAACTCTAAGTATTCTATTTCACCCCCGTAAGGCATAAATAAATTAGTTTCACATATTTAGAAATTCTAAGATTGTGACCTACAAAAGCCATTACGAATGCCTAGACCTTTCAAGTATGTAACCACTTTTCGGTAAGGCTTTTCTTCAAATTATTGTCGTTTGATTCTTAATTCAAATCAACTGCATTGCTCCTTTAATGCCGAGTAATCTGGACTCATCGGTTTCAGCTGCTACCCTAAACAAATATATGAAATGAAATGAAACTGGAATGAATACTGTACATAGATCACTAAGCCTCGAGCTAAATAAGCTATCTAGTTGTCTGTTTGCCGTTCTGAAAAGCAGTCATGAACCAGCCATGTAAGACTAAATTGGATGATATGATAAGCAGTTCTCAATTAATTTCTGGATAATTAAAGTCCTTGGAGATTTGTTCAAGCAAACCCAGCATCCTCCTGACCTCCCTTCCCCAGAAATTCGCAGCAATTTTTAATGCCCATCTTCTAGCTGCTGCCTCCAAAAGTGCCTCATACCAATAGTTCCTCATTTTAACCATGTCCGAACGAAGCCTGTATCACAAGATTCATTATTATCGTTTCCAGCCACACTCAAGTGATGGATTCTTTCCACTTACAAATACAAAAGAAAGAAGGAATTTTAGCAGTGCTTTTCATAACGTCAGCATGCCCCAGAGCACTTTTAAACCAATTATGAATGTTTTGAAGTGTAATCCCCGTTGCACTGGAGAATCCTGGCAGTCAGCTTTCACAAACAGCAATGTGATTATGGTCAGATTGTTTTCAGTCATGTTTGTCGAGGAATGAAAATTGTCCAACTCTCTAAGTAGAACTCCCCTGTTCTTTATCAAATTGCTGCCGTGAAAACTTTCACCACCTTTTCAGAGCACAGATAGAGCCTCCGTATGATGCCTTATCTGAAAAACAAACATCTCTGACAGACAGCACAACTTTAGTGCTGCTCTGAGCTACAGATATGAGGCATCTATGCGTCTAGCTTGTCATTGCCTTGTGACCTAGATTCCCTTCTTCCTCAGTAGTGTACCATTGTCAGCTTATTGTCAATGTAATTGGAATGGTTGACATTTGTATTTCCCTACAGGAAATGGGGCCATCGACTTAACTATCAAATAGAAGAGCCTGTGTGCGATTTAATTTAGTGCAGGGAAGCCACTGCCATTTCAACTACATGATCCTTGGCAGATGACAAAATGTGAATCTAATGGCAAGGTTATATCAAGCCAACCCATGATTCCTTCTCTGTTGCATCCATTAGCACCCATCACACCTAATGAGGAGTGAACACTTCTCATCTGTCTGCTTTGCCCATGAGATCCTGTCATGGAATCTTTGGAGTGGGATCTTGACGTAATGACAGTCCGTGGCACTACCAGAGTGCTAAATACCAGGCAGCATCTCACAGATTCATTCAAGTCACTCTGCCACATCACAGAAAATTTGGATGTTTAATTGAAACTAGCAACGTTAATGGGCCATAGATGGCCATATTGCTCCTCTGTAACTATTTAGCAAAGTTAATATGGCACAGAGCATTGTTCTAAAATGGAGCAACTCAGCTACACCCAATTCTGTAGTCAGAGAGTTATAGAGTTGTACAGCATGGAAACAGTCCTGTGGCCCAGCTCAACAATGCCAACCAAAATGCCACATCCAAGCTCATCCCATTTGCTCATGCCTGGCCTATTCCAGGCCATTCCTGCCTGGCCTATTCCAGGCTATCCCATTTGCTCATGCCTGGCTCATCCCATTTGCTCATGCCTGGCCTATTCCAGGCCATTCCTGCCTGGCCTATTCCAGGCTATCCCATTTGCTCATGCCTGGCTCATCCCATTTGCTCATGCCTGGCCTATTCCAGGCCATTCCTGCCTGGCCTATTCCAGGCTATCCCATTTGCTCCTGCCTGGCCTATTCCTCCGAAATCTTTCCTAAAAAATATCACAGTGACTTGTCACATGTGACAATAAAGTATCATTAATCAAACAATCAATTAATTAATTAATTAAATAAATAAATTAATCAATTAATTCATTCACTTGTCCAAATGTCTTTTAAATATTGTTATTGCAGTCTCCCAACATCCTTACTCACTGGGTTTGAACATCAGTCACTAGATTGTGCTTAAAAGAGGGGACCTTGACTTTTGTCATGAAACAGATGTAGCTCCTTACCACTCCGCTGGCTGGAGTCGGCTCAGTCTGCAGGGTGGGAACTGAACTGGTATGTTCCTCTTTCTGTTGCATAGCTGTTGCCAAAAATTGAGACAGCTTCCAGCATATTGGAAAGACAAATGTCAAATTTAGGGAATAGGTCAATTTCCCATCTTTTCCTGGAGGTTAAATGGCTGCCTGGGGTCAAAAACTAAAAATAGTAGAAGTAATATTCTATAAGAGTTGTAGATGTTTTTAACTTCATCATTAACAGGGATCGTTAACAATTAGTCCTGGGGACTGCAGAACAGTGCATTGAGGACTTTTATGAGCAGTTAGAATTGTTTGCCACTTGTTGGGGCTGTGTTCCCAACACCATTCTCTGATCTATGTACCTCCCTCTCCCTGACATCAGTCTGAAGAAGGGTCTCGACCCGAAATGTCACCCATTGCTTCTCTCCACAGATGTTGCCTGTCCCGCTGAGTCACTCCAGCATTTTGTGTCTGCCCTTCTCTGATGTTAACATTTAAGTGGGCACACAGTTCACATGTACTAATGTTAAAAACTAAGTGCCATGGTATTAAATAACAGTGCTATCGCATGTCGAAGATGATTCTAATATGGACCTTAATACGAGCTCTGAATTTTCCCTTCACTTGCTGTCTGACTTTACACCACAATGATGCCAGGATTAGGTTAAAACCGCGGCTACTGTTCACATTTTAAGGCGAGAAATATTCTGGTGTGTTTCCTGTTAATAATCAATTCCAACGTGATGTGTCAGTTAACTCCCTATTCCAAGTAGACAGGTTCTGTCACTGCTGAAATGCTAGAGGCAAACCTAGGCCAAGTTCCCAGTCAGGTTCTGTTGTTCACTGTTGTTCTCAATACCACATGAAGGTTTAGTCGGTGCTTTTCTATTTTAATTGGGTTGAGTCAATCCCGGGTGTAATTTGGGGATTTTAGTAAGCAGTGCTCAGAGAGAGAGGGGGGAGAGAGAGAGAGAGAGAAGCAGCTTCAGTTAAGAGTTAGGTTGTGTAAGGGTCAGAGGCAGATCAACCTGAGTTGTCAGCAAGGCAAGTTCGATCTCACACTATCTAGAGTTAGAGAATAAGTAATGTTTAGAATTAAAAGGGTAGCTTGCAAGGTAACTGTAAACAGGGTTCAACCCCTATAGGGAGAGAGAGAAGCCGGTAGCTGTATTGAAGGGGTGAAGTGTGTAAGGCACAGCATAAGGCTCAGTACGCTGTGTGCAATAGTTTGTAACATTTTATACCATGTCTTTGTTAATTCCAAGTAACATCACACATAATATCCTTTGTCGTGCTTGTATTTGTGTTGTTTTGCTATTGAGGGCGTGCAGCGTAGGTTTACTAGGTTAATTCCTGGAATGGCGGGACTGTCATATGTTGAAAGACTGGAGCGGCTAGGCTTGTATACACTGGAATTTAGAAGGATGAGAGGGGATCTTATCGAAACGTATAAGATTATTAAGGGGTTGGACACGTTAGAGGCAGGAAACATGTTCCCAATGTTGGGGGAGTCCAGAACCAGGGGCCACAGTTTAAGAATAAGGGGTAGGCCATTTAGAACGGAGATGAGGAAAAACTTTTTCAGTCAGAGAGTTCTAAATCTGTGGAATTCGCGGCCTCAGAAGGCAATGGAGGCCAATTCTCTGAATGCATTCAAAAGAGAGCTAGATAGAGCTCTTAAGGATAGTGGAGTCAGGGGGTATGGGGAGAAGGCAGGAATGGGGAACTGATTGAGAATGATCAGCCATGATCACATTGAATGGTGGTGCTGGCTCGAAGGGCTGAATGGCCTACTCCTGTACCTATTGTCTATTGTCTATTGTTTTGTTTGTGACATTTGGTCAGTGTTTAATAAACTTTTTAAAAGAGTTCTGAATTTCTTAAGCTGCTGGTCTGGAAATTGTTCTTTTAAACCTGAGGAAATTCTGATATACATTTACTTCAATATTGACTTTTATTGAAGGGTGTGGTTGAAAATTTAGACAGGAGAATATCTTATCACATTGCCTGGCCTACACACGGCAAAGCTGAAGCTGCTTTCTGCTGTTATCTTAGAACATCTGTGCTTGAGGAAATAGAACAGAGCCATTCGCAGGCCCACAAACCCATTCAATCTGACCAGCAAACAACATTTCGACTTATCCTACATGAATCCCCTTATAATTCTCCTCACATACCCATCTACTACCCCCCGGCCCCCTTGATTCTTTGATTCTACCACTCACCTGTACTCTAGGGGGAATTTTCAGTGGGCAATTAACCTACAAACCCATGTGTCTTTGCAATGTGGGAGGTGATTGGCACTGGTGCATGAAGGAATTCATAAAGGAACCCCATGTAGTCACAGGGAGAATGTGCAAACTCCACACAGACAGCACCTGAGGTCAGGATTGAACTTGACTCTGGTGCTGAGCTGCACTGGATCTATCAGGTGCTGCCCTTAACTTCATGATAAAGGGCTGATTCTGTTAGGGCAGTAGCTAGTAGCTAACTTGCCATCCTACAGATAGGACGGCCAGTTAGAGCCATTTCTCTGCAATGTAATTCTTTTTCTTCAAAGTTAGAAGGTGTTGGTGCTCAGAGGGGCCTGGGTATCGTTCGTAAATCACTAAATGACAATGTGCAGGTACAGCAAGCGTTTCAGAAGTTAAGCAATATGGTAAACTTCATTACAAGAGAACTTTGTAATCATTTAAGACCATGGTGAGATTACACCTGGAATACTGTGCACAGCGCTGGCCCCTTCTCAACACTAGGAAGAATACATTGCAACAGAATCCGTCAGACAGATTCCTGGAATGGCAAGTTTGGCCTGTGAGGAGAAATTAATCTCTTCTGGAGATAAGATACAAAATGTTTTGGGTTGAGACCATTCATCAGAGTCACAAAATACAGACGTGTTTTCCTTCTTTTGCAGATAGCTGTAAAACTCAAAACAGTTGATTTCCACAGTAAATTAAAACTTAAACCATCTTTACAAAGAACAAGGAAAAAGATTAAAAAGTATGTGGAGCCTCACACAACTCACATTCAAGAGAGCAAGAGTCAAGTGTCAAGTTCATATGGCTTCTTGAAGGAACACTGCCTCTTGTTCTGCCCCTTTAGTTTACATTATGTAATTCAGAAAGTTTTCCTTGATCACATCCTATTTCCTGGAACATAATACAGACATCATCTCAACACAGCCTTTTTCCCCTCCCCCTCTCCCCTTCCCCTCCCCCTCTCTCTCTATAATGCAAATCTTGCTTGCAGCAGCATCACAGACTCAGATTTCATACAAAAACATAAATTATACATTAACTAATCATAAATTCTACAATAGGAAGAAAAAAACTGTACACAAACCAATTAGTGCAAAAATGCATTATTTGAAAAACAAGGACTCTTTCACTCTCACCCTTTCTCTCTCTTACTCCTTTTTATAGCTCTCCCTCTCCCTCCCTCTAGCTCCCTCTCACTCATTGTGTGAATCAAAAAGATCTTACAAGCTGCAACATTTTACAGCTCAGCCTTTACACACCAGGCTCGTTCTGAAAAATGACACATTTCACGGGTAAAACAGACAAGACTGCTCGAAATACATAGTTGAAGGAGAATTTTAAAGTTTATGGCTTTGGAAGAAAGAATTGTTGAAAGTTTTTGATCACATAAACATGAATGCCTCCATGGCATCTTGATAAATACTCTCAAATGTTTATTCAGACCTTCCTCCAATAGTGTCTGTGTTCCACATCCATGTCTTTCTGACACAGCTTAACTTTAAAATCTCCTCAACGAACCCCACTTGGCATCCTTGTGCACTTTAATAATGATTCTTTAATTCAGCTTCACACTCCACAAGGATCTAATGGTAATTGTGCAACAACGTTGGTGTCTATTGTCTCATACTTGGTAATATATGATACCCAGTGTTAGTTATGTAGGAAAGAAAACTGCAGATGCTGGTTGAAATCGAATGCAGACACAAAATGCTGGAGTAACTCAGCGGGTCAGGCAGCATCTCTGGAGAGAAGGAATGGGCGACGTCACTCCTGCTCTCCAGAGATGCTGCCTGACCCGCTGAGTTACTCCAGCATTTTGTGTCTACCTCCGGTGTTAGTTAAATCCATTTAGGGTTGCCCTTGTAATATTTGTCAATTCATAAAATTGTTTTATTTTCAAGATTTAAATTAAATTAACTCAAGAGACTCGTTCAGGACACAAGCCGTGATAGATGCAGAAAAATTGGTTACAAGCACAATGGATCCAGTACGTAGCAATTAGTACAAAGAAGCTGTATTTAAAATACATAGTCACGGCCTGCACAAAATACAAAGTGCTGGAGGAACTCAGTAGGTCAGGCAGCATCTGCAGAGGGAATGGACAGACAGTATTTCGGCCTGGGTCCCTTCAGACTGGTGGAGTTGCGGAGATTGCTAGAAAAGTGACGTGGGGTGGGCAAAGCCAGGCAAGTGATAGGTGGATACAGATGAGGAAGGGTTGTGATTGTCAGATGGGTGGAGTATTTATCCAAGGCTAGAGGTGAACAGTACAGCACTGGAAGGAGCTCAAAAGGAGACAATGGGGCGCGTGATGAGGAGAGAAGAGGCTGAGTGAAATGTAAAAGGATATGGTTAGATGGGGAAAGAAGTGGGATAAAACCGATATGGAAGACAACAAGATGGGAGGGGTGGGTGGGGGGTTGGAAGGGGTGGGAGTTGAGCATATGGAGGTGGGTAAAGGAACAATGTAACCGGGATGATAGGGAATTTAGGATAAAGGTATTCAACTTTCCCACCAGCCTTTGTATCCGACACTTCATTCTCCAACATTTCTGCCACCTTCAACATGATCTCACCACCAGTCACATCTCCCCATTCCCAGCCTTTCCACTTTCACCAGAGACTTCTCTGTCCGCAACTCCTTAGTTCACTCATTCCTTCTAACTCAACCCCCTCCCCAGGTACTTTCCCCAGTGACCACAGGCAATGCAACTTGTCCCTACACCTCCTCTCTCACTTCCATCCAGGGACCCCAGCAGCCCGACTAGGCAGAGACAGAGGTCCACTTGCATCTCTTGCAACCTCGTCTAATGTATTTGGTACTCCTGATATGGTCTCCACTACATTGGGGAGACCAAATGTAGACTCGACAAAAACCTATGCTCTGTCTGCAATGTCCTGCTGGATCTCACCGTTTTCCTGTCCATCTGAACTCCCCCTCTCATTCCCACGCTGACCTTTCTGTCCTTGGTCTCCTTAATTGCCCGTGAGTGAGGCTTAATGGTATGAACACCTCATTCTCCAATTTCAAGTAATAACCTGTTAATCCCTTCCCTTCTCCCTACCCCCTTCCCATCTCTCCCCAATCCTCCTCTTGACCTCTCCCCCCCCCCCCCCCCCCCCCCCACCCCCGACTCCCTTGGTTCAGTTCCCACAATACTTTCTCTGTGACATTAAGATCGTTTAGCAGTTTGGTTAAATTAATCAAAATCATAACATATTCCCCCAGGTTTAAATTAGCCAATTAGATAAATCACAATTCCTCTCTTTTCCGACTGTAAGAGTTGTTGGCTTTTTTATGTCACAGCATGAAGGTCAGGGTGTATAACTGATCATGTCAGGTTATTTCCTAATCAGTTGCGATTTTTAATATGTCCCATTTCCCTTCATGAAGGATAGCTCTTTTAAACCTCAGTTGCAGCAGCACTCACGGACTCTTGCAAAAACCTCTTCAACTGTACTCTAAGCCGGTCTAACAGGGAAAATTTAAAAAATCAGTACAAAAACATCTGACAAAACAAGACATCTGGGTGTACTTGTTTACTCTGCCATGGTATTTTTCCTAAATAAGTGGTTTGTGATTCCCAATATTTCACGTTGGTTGTCCCAGTATCAAAGCCTAGCCGCAGGGTGAGAAATCCCACAGTTGCATGAGTTCACTTCATCTGCAGAACACAGATCATGTGGCACTGCCACCACTCTGTTTTCGTTTGTGACACGGGCATTAAGGTTACACAACCCCCACTGTTCATTTTTCAGACCCGTACATCCCTCTACCCACCAAATATGCTTTTGGATGAGGTTCAAGGCTTGTAGTTGGGAGCAGAGTGGAGCAAGCAACTCAACCCTAAGCCCCAGAAATCCTTACAATTCTCTAACAATTCTCTGGTTTCAACTTCACTATACTGTACTTCATTTAAAGTAACATTTATTCACAAACCAGCCTTAAATGCTGAATACTCAATTTACAAAAAAGATCAGTAACTCAACTTTAACTGCTTCTGTAGAAAATGTTCAAGTTTATACGAAACAGATGACATATGCAGCTCACAAAACAGATGTTGTTCTGTCACATTATATAATTGTACTCGAGGAGACACGATAATCTTAATGTAATGTTAATGCTAGTTTATACAGAAAATGCTGGAGTAACTCAGCAGGTCCGCATGGTGGTGCAGTGGTGGAGTTGCTGCCTTACATCGCTTGCAGCGCCAGAGACCTGGGTTTGATCCCGACTACGGGTGCTGTCTGTACAAAGTTTGTACATCCTCCCCATGACCGCGTGGGTTTTCTCAGTGATCTTCAGTTTCCTACCACATTCCAAAGACATATAGGTTTGTAGGTTAATTAGCTTGGTGTATGTGCAAATTGTCCCTAGTGTGTGTAAGATAATGTTAATGAACGGGAATCATTACTGGTCGGCGTGGACTCGGTTGACTGAAGGGCCTGTTTCTACGCTGTATGTCTAAAACTAAATCTAAATAAAACAAGAACTAAAAGTCCAGTAGCATCTCTGGAGAAATTGGGGAGAAGAAGGGTCCCGAACCGTAACGTCACCTGGCCATTTTCTCCAGAGATGCTGCCTGACCTGCTGAGTTACCCTAGCATTTTGTGTTGATCTTCAAAATAATTTCAATCCTTGCTGTTTATTTGCACAAGATAAAGTGCTGCAATTGAAGCAAAACAAGTAAAAAGGACTAGAATCTCATGGTCAGTTGGAGGGAAAATTCTTGTTAAGAAAACAACACTTGAGATTTCCCTTGACTGCTTCAATAGAACTAATTTATGCCTGCACTTTGCTTAAGGCCCATAGAGTTGGACAGCACAGAAGCAGGCCCTTTGACCCACTACAGCCATTAATCCCATTTGCCTGCATTAGGACAGTATCCTTCTATGTCTAGCTTAGATAAGTATCAGTGGCTGGAGAGCGATCACAGATGTATAGTGCCAGGACAACATCTGTTTTGTGAAATGCAAATGTTTAGGACTAACTGGAACAATTTCTGCAAAAGCGGTTTTAGTTGTTACTGAAGTGTTCTGTAAATTGAGAGTAGGAACATGTTGCTCCTCTGACAACTCTGAAGACAGTCTCTTATGATCGTTTTTACCGATTATCTATCCGTTTTGGCACTGAACGTTTCCTGTCAATCATCACTATTTCAAAGGAACTCTCAGAACCATGATCTGTTTTAGTCTTGACTTCACCGGCACAGCTGGGAGTGCTTACAAACCACAAAAGCATGGCTGTCAGTGGGACTGCAGATGCACCTGCAACGACTGGGATTTCAGCCCCAACCTCTCCCCAGCAAACCTCAAGCCATGTTCAGTCTATTCCAGAACAAGCTTGATCAGCTGAGAGCAAGGCTACCATTTCAAAGGGAGATCAGCGACTGCTATGTATTTTTCACTGAAAAATGGTTCACCCATGACTCCTCTCACCCTGCGAACAACCTTCTTGTTTCTCCATTCATCGTATTGATCCAATGAAATCCTTAGGCAAGGGGAAAGGCAGAGGCGTCTGAGTTTTGGTCAATGCTTCATGGTGCACTGATGTGATGGTCTTTGCTCATTTCTCCTCCCCTGATTTGGAACACTGGTCCATAAAGGCCCGCCCCTTTTACCTACCAAGGGAATTCACCTCCACTGTCTTGTCGCTGGTCTATATACCACAGCAAGCCAATGCCAAGATGGCACTGGATGACTTGTACTCAGTCACCAACTCTCATAAACAGCAAACCCTGATGTCCTGTTCAATCAAGCTAACTTCTGGATCTTCTTCCCCAAATACCATCAGCATGACTCCTGCCCCTTGCAAGGCGTTAACATGCTGGACCACTGCTCCACCATTATCAAGTATGCCTATCGCTCCATCCCTCGCCTCATTTCAATCTAGCTGATCATCGGTCAATGCTGCTTACAGAGATTGAAGCATGATGCACTACAAAAAGAGTTGTACGGCAGTGGTCTGAGGCCTAGGATCTACCTCTCACCTTAAAACCATGCCCTCTTCTTTTTGACACTCCAACCATGGAATAAAGATTCTATGTAACCGATCTATGCCTCATCATATCTAATATATTTCAACCAGGTCACCCATCAGTCTCCTTCAGTACAGCTGCAACACTGTGTACCCTTCTCGGTTCTGGACTTCCCTGCAGACAAATGTTTTGCATCAATATCAGGGTCTTCAATATCAATATCAATGTCTTCCTACTGTTTAGTTGGAATAAACCTGTCAATATCGAAATAGGTATTTCACAAGTGTGTTATGAATGATAAGCAGAAAGAGCAATGCAGTGGCAATGAGGAGCACAGTAGAGTTTGCACGTTCTTCCTGTAATCGCGCGGGTTTCCTTTGGCTATTCCAGTTTCCTCTCTCGTACCAAAGACCTGCAAGTTGGTAGGTTAGTTGTACACTATATATTGCCCACAGTGTTAGTAAGTGGTAGAATAGGGGAGAGGGGCAGTTGATGGGAGTGTAGTGGGAAAGGAATGGGATTCATGTCGGATTGGTGTAAATGGGTGTTTGATGTTTGGCACAAATGTAGCGAGCCCCAAGGGTCTGTTTCTGGACAATGTTACCAGAGTGACAGATCAAAAGCAGTGGAAAGATCAAGGTTAGATAGACACGGTAGAATGTCTGAGTGTTATATGGTTATATGGATCATGCATTTTCAGGTAATTACTGAGAGGATGTTGAGAGAAGTATGAGAAAAGGCATGGTTTTCCTGAAGGACTCCAAAGGTATTGGTGCAGATGCAGAGAGTAAAGATTTTCCTGGTCATGACTGGAGACAGGGTGCAACAGAGGCTGGACCACCTAAGCGATGGCCAGGTGCCACGGAAGATGGCATGGTCAACCTCTTCAAAGACAGCAGAAAATTGGAACAGAATGAGGTGGAATAGTTTTCCCGAATCATACTCAATACTGCAGCTCTTACAAAAAATTATCAGGGATTCGGACATGAACCTGTGGGAAAGATGAGCAGAACATAAGTCCATAGAAATGAATAACAGTTTAATCATGTCACGTATCCTCGTTACTTATACCTGTATTTAGGATTAGCATTTGACTCAATCTCGTGTGATTACGGATTTCAGTTTCTTTTTACTTAATTAATTGATTAAAATGTTCTCATTTAGAAGATACCTTGGGGTTTAATTTGTTTGTGTAAGTGAGTGGTCGATGGTCAATACAAACTCAATGGGCCGAAGGGCCTGTTTCAGTGTTGTACGACTCCTTGACTCTTAAAGCTGAGGGTGTCTCTGCTTGGGTTGCCATGAATACTATCTGTAATAATCGATTATGGTACCATGTGCTGTTGGCATGACCTTTGAAGTGAAATATTGTTGATGTGGAATTAAACTGACACTGTGGCTTAGCTGTGGTTTAGAAGTTACAGGATGCATGATTTATCAATTTTCAGAACAGTTTTTTTGCAATAGCTGAACAAGGCATTTTTGAGATAAGAAAGAGTATGAGTGTTGCATGAAAACTGCATCACTTGTTTTGAAGAAAATATTTCATTTCACGGGTCATGTTGTCAACAGCACCTCGTACTATAATTTCTGCTTAACATATTAGAGGAGATATTTCCCTCTCCTTGGTGGCAATAAACATGTTCAAAAATATCAACTGCCAGTTGTATTCATCCCATGATGTTTGGTTCCATTGATGCTGATGCATCACACATTGAACAGTAATTAGAGACGGGTTTATTTCCCTCCCTCGCATTTGTTGAGAGTAAGTTCAATAAATAAATCGACTTGAAATTGCAAACCACATTCTGGCATCAGTTGAACTGTTACTGGCGTTGCTGGCATAAGGCAAGCTTCAAGACCTCATTGAAGCTTTCGCCATAGCATGCAAGAGGATGGGTCCGACATTCTCTGTAAGAACAATGACCTCCATTAACCTGTCCCCGCTGTCGAGAAACAATGAAGATTCATGCTGCGATTCTGGAAAACATGGACACATCCCATATTTCAGGAGCTACCTTAGAGGAAGCGACATTGATGATGAATTTCACCTTCATCTTCAATGCTCCAGAACACCATTTGGAGGCCTGAGGAAAGAGACATTTGAAGACCAAGACCTCTGATTTGGCACAATGGGGTCGGCAGTGATCCTTGCTTTCCCATATGCTACTGAAATCTGGACTACCTACAGCTGCATTGGAAAAATACTATTCATTTTTTTCTGCAAAATCCTCCAAAGTCACTGGAAGGAAAAGCAAAGCAATCATATCACCAGCAATGGAGGCCCTGGTTACTTACAGCTCATCAAGCTGTCAACAACAGCCTCCAGAAACCAACACTCTATTCTGAACTCACTCTGTCATGGGACGAAGTTACCAGGTGGACAGAGAAAATGATTCATGGTCATCTGGCACAACTGACCCTGCATGAACCTTTTTGCACTTTACCTTGTTTCTTTTTTTTTTCCTTTTTGTTTTTGTTTTCGCCGTGTTTTGTTTATTTTATAGCATTGATATGGAAGTGGCATTTTTAATCTCGTTGTACTTGTACAATGACAATTAAGATATTGTATTGTATTGTATTGTATTGACTTCTGGGAACTTCAATCCCATGATTGTTCGAAATTGGAGATGAGGATTTGGGATGGTATTGAGAACTTGAGGCCATGCATGACGACCACATTCAAGCCCTGTATAGCTGGCAGAAGGAGGGCACCATTTCACAAACCACACACCCAGACGGCCAGTTGGTCATCTCCTGCCCCATCTGTGGAAGAGGCTGCAACTCTTACATGGCCTTCATTAACCACCTCAGAACCTACAAAGACAGATAGAAGCAAGCCCTTCTCAATCCCTAAGAAGTAGCACAGTCCTTTCAACCTCCTCTCCCACCTACGCAACTCACTCCTGCCAAAGTCTTCATTATTAATCGCTTTAACCTTCAGACATCTCAGAATCTTGGGAATGCAGAGTATGAGACAGAGGTTAAGTGACAAATTGTTCGGATGTTAATCAGGATCAACAAACGCTGTGGCAAGGAGCCCAGTTTCTTTCGGTTGGATGAGTTTAACAAAACAATCCAAATCCTCTTGTGAGAAATGGTGAGAGAATTGCCTGAGGGATTAGAAGGCACCAGTCTGTGTAGTGAAGAACAACCTAAAAACTGAGCCCGTCATTTGTTTAAAACACCACACAACCGTTTCTTATGATTGACTTATTTTACTGAACTCTTACTAAATCAAGTCCATAAACCACATTTTAACAAAGTTAAACACAGCGGTTATAATTAGATCACGAGTGAGAGACAGAACACCTGGTTGAATGCTGCCGCAACATCAATGTCTCAGTCAGTGTTAACAAGACCAAGGAACTAATTGTTGACTTCAGAAATGGGGAAGTCAGGAGGCCACGTGCCAATTTCAATTGGCAGGTCAGTGGCGGACAGAGTTAACAGCTTTAAATTTCTGGACAATAACATCTCCGAAGACCTGCCCTGACCCCAGGACATGGATATAATCATGAAGAAGGCATATCAGCACTTCTACTTTCTTAGATGTTTAAATAGATTTGGTATTTCACCGAATATTCCAATAAATGTCTAAAGAAACACTGTACGGTATTCTGACCTATAGGCTATCGGGGATTACTGAAGGCTCTTGATCAATTGGCTCATTGGATCAAGAAATGGTAAATAGTGTTTAATTCAGATAAGTGTGAGATCATGTATTTTGGGAAGTCAAAAACTAGAGAAGGACTTCTATAGTGAACCACGGCACCTGAGGAGTATTGTAGCACTGGGGGGTGGGGGTGGGGAGTGGGGGCAAGTACATAATTCCCTGTAAGTGGTGTAACAGGTGGATAGAGTGGTGAAGAAGGCTTTTGGCTTGCTGGACGTGATTGGTAAGGGCGTGGAGTATTCATGCTTACATTTGTGTTCAGTTCTGGCCACCATGTTATAGGAAAGATGTTGTCAAGCTGGAAAGGGTACAGAGAGG
Source organism: Rhinoraja longicauda (assembly GCF_053455715.1). Classification (NCBI taxonomy): domain Eukaryota; kingdom Metazoa; phylum Chordata; class Chondrichthyes; order Rajiformes; family Arhynchobatidae; genus Rhinoraja; species Rhinoraja longicauda. The sequence goes on from NC_135978.1 coordinate 16,350,042, forward strand.
ATTTACAAGGATGTTGCCAGAACTAGAGGTTCTGAGCTACAGGGAGAGGTTCAGTAGGCTGGGATTCAATTCCTTGGAGCGCAGGAGGATGAGGAGTGATCTTACAAAGGTGTATAAAATCATGAGAGGAATTGATCGGGTAGATGCACAGTCTCTTGCCCAGAGTAGGTGAATCAAGGATCAGAGGACATAGGTTTAAGGTGAAGGGGAATAGATTTAATAGGAATTCTGAGGGGTAACTTTTTCCACACAAAGGGTGGTGGGTATATGGAACAAGCAGCCAGAGGAGGTAGTTGAGGCTCGGACTATCCCAACATTTATGAAACAGTTGTACAATGGATAGGAAAGATTTGAAAGGATATGGACCAAATGCAGGCAGGTGGAACTAGTGTAGCTGGGACATATTGGCCGGTGTGGGCCGGTGTGTTGGGCCAAGGGGCCTGCTTCCACCCTGTAATACTCTATTACTCTATAACTCAGGCATGAAATACAATTTTGTGAGAGAAGTTGTCAAGTAATGCAGCTCAGCAGACGAGTGCCAGCTTGTTTCGTTGCCATTGCACGGGATTCACACGGTCAAGGTTGATGTAATTCTTTGTGTGCTTTAGGTTTGATGAATAGTGAAAGTACTAGCCCCTGTTGATAGTGAGCAGATATGAAAGTGCATGAAGACATTCAGAGTGCGAATGATGTGTATTAGTGCGCATAATTACAACCAAATCGTAAATAGTAGGCACTTGGAGATATATAAACAACAGTAAGGATCACATTAGTCTGGGTAAGTCAGATCAGACATTTGTGTATAAGAGATTCGTTTGATATTTTATTTCCTTGGCAAATGCAAAAACTAGGAGCAGTAAATCAATTTTTATCAGGCACATTTCACCCAGGGAGATCTCTGCTCATTAGCTAAGATTTAAGTGAAATTAGGTAACTTCTAAAAACTGGCGTATGGATTATGAGGCAAAGTTAACACGCATCTTTTGTTTAACACACAGAAAAGATTCCCAACTTCTTGTTGATGGTTATTGCTGTAGTACTTGCCCGCAGCTAGCATAAGCCCATTGGCGGATGGATAAAGGACCAGAGAGTACAGATTCAAAGTGATGGGCAAAGGCACAGATGGGTTGTGATGAGAGATATTTTAATGCAGGGAGCAGTTATGATTTGAGATTGTGAAGTGCAGAATTAGGAACCATCAGGAGTTTCAAAAGGGATTTTAATGGAGGCACCTTGGAGAAAAATAATATTAAATGTTTAGTTTATTATTGTCACATGTACAGAGTTAGTTTTCGTTGTGTGGTATCTAGTTAGCGAAAAGACTATACATGATTACAATCAAGCAATTCATAGTCTGAAGAAAGGTCCCGACCTGAAATGTCACCCATCCTTTTTCTCCAGAGATGCTGCCAGTCCCACTGAGTTACTCCAGCACTTTGTGTCTATTCACAGTGTATAGATAGATACATAATATCCCTCTGCAGGATAAAGGGAATAACGTTTAGTGCAAGATAAAGTCCAGTAAAGTTTGATTAACGATAGTCTGAGGGTCTCCAGTGAAGCAGATGATAGGTCTGCACAGCACTCTAGTTGGTGATAGGATGGTTTAGTTGCCAATTTCTTGCCATCTTGGATCAAGCAGTTCCCAAACCATGCGACAGTGAAGGAAAGGCTGAATATGATTGAATGAATAATTCTACTGGGAGCTTCAGGAATCTAGCCTCCTTTGTCTCTTAAGGATTCCACAAATCTTCGTTCATCTCTGTTCGGTTAAGAAAGCACACAAAGACACAAGAGACTAAATATGCTGGAATCTGGAGCAAAAACAAACTGCTGGAGGAATCAGAGGGTTGAGCAGCATCTGTGGAGGCAAAGGCATGGTAAACATTTAGACAATAGACAATAGGTGCAGGAGTAGGCCATTCGGCCCTTCGAGCCAGCACCGCCATTCAATGTGATCATGGCTGATCATTCTCAATCAGTTCCCCATTCCTGCCTTCTCCCCATACCCCCTGACTCCGCTATCCTTAAGAGCTCTATCTAGCTCTCTCTTGAATGCATTCAGAGAATTGGCCTCCACTGCCTTCTGAGGCAGAGAATTCCACAGATTCACAACTCTCTGACTGAAAAAGTTTTTCCTCATCTCCGTTCTAAATGGCCTACCCCTTATTCTGTGGCCCCTTGTTCTGGACTCCCCCGACATTGGGAACATGTTTCCTGCCTCTAACGTGTCCAACCCCTTAATAATCTTATACGTTTCGATAAGGGGTCCAGACCATGCACCAAGACGTGGGTTGGGTTCGAGCCCTGATCTTGTTTACATGCAACCACATCTAGATTGCAATCCATAATTCTCATGGTTTGTACGCCATTTTTCTTTTTGTATAAAACTGTTTAAAAAGTTGCCTGTGTTGAATATCTAAAAACGCAGCAAATGCTGCAAGCACACAGCAGCTACAACACTGCGATCATGGTGGAACTGCGAATTTGATGCATTTCCTGCTTGCATTTTCTCTTGATGCAACAGGGCTCAAAATGAATGTTTTCACGAATGTAAGCAAGACTAGACTAATGCAGACTAGTGCAGACTAATGCCACATGCAGCAGGCAGTGGAATGCACTCCTCTGCCCTTCTCCCCCCACTAGAGCCAGAGAAAGCCCGACCATACTTGGCAGAATTCATACTTTCAATAGAGAAATTGGGCGGTCACTGTGTAGCTTCATTAGGAATAGAAATGTAAGCCGATTGCTCACACTGCGGATTTCCTGTGCCATATTACAGCCTGACACTTGGTTTGCAACATGCATTGGGAGGTCTGCAAGAACTGTGGGCTTTCAAATCTCTACTGATTGTCCTCACTGATATCTACTGTCTATGTTCAGTCCAGATCATAGAATTAGATATAAAAATCTAAATGCTGGAAGAACATAGGATTCCTTAGGAGCCATGCGCAGTGAGTATCCCAGCGAGCCAGCGTCAAGCCCGCCAGTAGGCCCGGCTCGTCCGCTGCGGACCAAGGCTACCGAGAACGAAGGGGGACCATGCAGGGGGCTGAGAATGAAGGTGGAGCGGCTGGCAGGAGATAGGACTGTTCGGTGAACTTTTGTAACTTTGACGGTGCCAGAAATGTGGCGACTCTTGTGTACTGCCTAGGAGAGGTCTGCTGTATGATTTTACCGGGTTACATGCAAAACAAAGCATTTCACTGTACCAGGTACATGTGACAGTAGAGTATCATTGAATTGTTGAATTGGATCAGGCAGCACCTCTCGATGTCAGCAAGACGAAGGAGCTATTTATTGAGTTCAGTAAACCAATCAGTATCAATGGCACCGAATGGTTCCCCTTATTATTTGGTTTGACTGGATAGGACGCAAACAAAGTTTTTCACTGTATCCCAGCATACGAGACAATAATAAACCAATCCTAATGCCATCTGTGGAAAGAGAAACAGAGTTAATGTTTCAGGCTGACGATCTGGGAATGTTAACTCTGTTTCTCTCTCTCCACAGATGCTACCTGACTACTGCTTGTTTTCAGCACTTTATGGTTTCACTAGACCAAGTGGACCCGTTGCGCTCAAACCTCTCTTGCATTGGTTCAGCACCCCCACTCCCCCTCCTCCCCCTCCACCTCCCGTCTTTCCCCCTCCCCTCCCTACCCCCTCCCTCCTCCCCTCCCTCCACTCCCTCCTCTCCCTCCTCCCCCTCCCTCCACTCACCCCCTCCCCTCCACCTCCCCCTTCCTCCCACTCCATCCCCCTCAACCCCCCTATCCTCCCTCCCTATCCTCCCTCCCTATCCTCCCTCACTCCCCCCTCCCTTCCTCTCCCTACCCTCCCTCTCCCCACCCTCCCTAGGAGATAGATTTAAACTTTAAAATCTGAATAACTTAAAAAATATAACACCGATTTCAAGGAAACTTCTTCCATTACCACCAAAGGGACGACGGTGAATAAGTTGGGCCTAATATTGTTGCGCTACCGTGTACCGTTTTGGTTGTAGTTCAGGAACAAACAAACAAATGAGAGTTTATTATCAACTCGATTAGGTGGAGTGGAGGCAGGAGGTTGGTCAGTCAGGGGGCTGGGTGGAAGGACTGGTTCCTGTGCTGCACTGTTCTTTGTTCTATGGGCAAAGGGAAGTCAGTGGGTGGGAGTTGATGGTCCTATGGGGTGGGGGAAATGAAGGGTAAATGTGGGAGTTTCCTTAGCATTGTTCCAGTCCGTGTTTGATCAGTAAGGACTCAATTGTCCCGGGCGTGCCCAGCCATGGTTGCTCTCAGCACAGCTTGGCACCATTTTCCCACAAAGCTCTAAGACGCAGCATTGCACGGGGAATATTGTAATTTGATGTGCATCAGCTATGGAAATCAAGTTAAACACACACCAGGAAATGCATGGTCCAATTTTCATTGTGATGCAAAATGGGCCAGAAATTTTGTCATTGCCTCGTAAGTAGATAATTACTTGTGCTGTGCCAAATCAAGCAGCATTGCACAATCTAATTTTGAATCACAGCGTTTATACTGTCTGTTCCTCGAGTAGTTCCTTCAGGGCAACATTCTTCATTAAGTATTGAATGATAGAACTGAGGTGTGAAGTATTCACACAGGAAATTGGCAATGTGTTCACATGATGGGACAGCATTTACAGAGTTGTTTGTTACGATGCAAAGTGCATTCCCAATGGCTTTTAGAAACTTGAGTACAAACCTACCGAAGAAGTCCAGTGGAATTAGAGGATGGAGCAGGCCACCTCCCAAACTACCAACTCACCTGCCCTATTCCTCGTTGGCCTCATGAGCCACCTCAACCCAACAGAAATGGAGTGGAAACCTCAACTCTGAGGGATCATCAACTCCAAGGGACTGCCTAGGAAGGAAGTAAGGTCATGGAATGTGGAGCACCGGAGATTGCAGATGCTGAAACTGGAGCAAAAAAAAAGGATCACAGCTAGAGAAATTCAAAGAGTCAGGCAGGGAAATGGACAGTCGGCATTTGGGGTCTGCACCCTTCTTCATCCAGATGAATGATCTCAACCTGAAATATCGACTGTCCATTTCCCTCCACAGATGGCTGCCTGACCCCTTGAGTTCCTCAGGCAATTCTCCGATTTTTTTGCACCTGGATGAAAAATGAAAGTCAGTTCAAAGCATTAATATTCTCACTGTAGAACAAATTGTTGAGATGAACTAGTCCCAGCTAAACATAATGTATTTAGTACTGGCTGTAAACGGTGGATGTTTCTTTCAAGCTATTATATGGCTGAGCGCTTCTTACAATCAACTGCTCCTGGGCTTGTACATTTGTTTGAAAATGCTTGCCCAACCAGTTTGGAGAGGCCTTTGGAATAAGCAGGCCACTGTGTTCAATTCCTCAACCACAAAGTCACACAAAAGCCAGAGACAATACACAAACAAATATTATTGGGAGTGGTGGTTAATACGTGACAACTACAGTGCATGAATTTGCATATGATTCACTGTGCTTTACAGCAAAATGTTCCTTAGTTAGAAGGCCAATAGTTAGAAAATGGTGGAAACACTGAGCAGATAAGATAGCACTTGCGGAAAAAGAAATAGAGATAACAATTCAGCACTCCAGTTGTGTTCTCACTGAGGCCCAATTTAAATGTAGTAAGTTAGGCAGCATCTGTGGAAAAAAGAAAGTTAATGCTTTGGGATGAAGAGTTTATTGAGCTAAAATATTAACTCCACTGCTCTTTCCACAGCTGCTGCCTTCCCTGCCAAGTATTGCCAGCATTTTCTATTTTTATTTCAGAATTTCGATGTCTGCATTTTTAATCTCTTACCATTTTTATTAACGATTCGGGTTGAGAAATAAATGTTTGGAGAATGTTAAGAACTTCTTTGGAGTATCACTGCATGATATTTGTATTGCCTCTTTTTTCAGGATATGACCGCACCAACAAGTCCAGCATTTAATGCTCGTGTTTCATTGCCTTGAGAAGGTTGTGGTGCACTTCTTTCTTGAACTACTGTACTCCTTCTGGTGAAGCTGCTCCCACATTGCTGTCAAGGATGAAGTTCCAGGATTTAGTCCCCGTCATGATGAAGGATTGGTGATATATTTCCAAGTCAGATGGTATGCAACTTGGAGAAGAAAATGTTAGTGGTGGTGGTACATTAATGTACTTGAAATCCGTATCCTATCAAATCGTAGAAGCTGCGGGTTTGGGAGGTACTGTTAATGAAAGACTACAGTATATTTTGCAGATGATACACACAGCAGACAATGTGCATTGGTGTTGAAGGGAATTAGTGTTTAAGCTGAATGGGGTTCAAGTCATACAGGCCGCTTAGTCATGGATGGTGTTGAGTACTCAAAACCTCGTGCAGCAAAATTCAATGTACAATTTATCTTCTTAACTGATTCCTCTACCTCCATGTCTGCTCTCAGTACCTGGTGTATAGGCTATCCACATGCTCATACATCAACATTTTCCACCTGTTCATTTTTTTCCCCCCACCAAAATGAATAATTTCACATTTTTCCACATTATACTGTATCTGCCTGGTATTTGTACATCCACTCTATCCAAGCCTTTCACTATTCAGTATGTTTCAATGAGTTCCCCCCTCATTCTTTTAAACTCCAGCGAGTACAGGCCCAGTGCCGACAAACGCTCATCATAGGTTAACCTACTCATTCCTGGGATCATCCTTGTAAAACTCCTCTGAACCCTCTCCAGAGCCAGCTCATCCTTCCTCAGATATGGTGCCCAAAATTGCTCACAATAATCCAAATGTGACCATACCAGCTCCTTATAGAGCCTCAACATTACATCCCTGTTTTTATATACAAGCCCTCTTGAAATAAATGCTAGCATTGAGTTTGCTTTCTACTCATTACTATCTTAAAATATCCATTAGATTTGTCAAACTTGATTTGCGTTGACCTGGTTTAATCCCACTGATATTTTCTCGTATCATATTTGTTATCATATCTTTTAGATTGGTTAGTAGGACTGGCTGTTGCAATCCCTGAAGTTTTGCACTACAATTGACTCAAGCATTTTCTCTTCTGTTTACATTAAGCTAACTGGTCTTCAAGTTCTTGGTTTCTCTCTTCATCCTTTTGGAGGATGGGGGTGGGGAAAGAGAAATATTGCACTTGCCATTCTCCAATTTGCAGGAGATTTTCTATAATGTATAGAATTTTGGAAGAAGCAACGAATGCATCCTGAATTTCCCCTTTTAGTACTCTGGATACCAATGTCCTGGGGATTTATAAGCTTTCTGTCCCATTAATTTACCCAGCAATATTTTACTTCTATTTCCTCTTGAGACTTTTGGTTCCTTTACATTTCTGAAAAGTTATTTGTGTCTTCTTCTCTGAGGACAGAACAGAAATACTTGTTTAATTACGCTGCCATTTCTTTGTTCCCCATTGTAAATTATTCCAATATGACTGCAGGGATCTACATTTTTCTTTTTTAATCTTTTTTTCTTTTTACATCCTTAAAGGAGACTTTACAGTCCACTTCTATGTTCCTTGCAAGCTTCTTATATTCAAAATTCCCTTCCCTTATTCAAAATCACTGTTCTTGTTTGTTGAATTCTGAGGTACTCCTGATCCTCAAGTGTGCTTCATTTTACAACAATGTTATCTGCCATTTCTTTGGACTTAATACTATCATTAACTTCTTATCCGAGCCAGGTTGGAATCCTAGTTTTCTTGTGCTTTTGCTCCAGAAACAGATGTATAACTGCTCCTATATTTGGTTCTTAAAGGACACAGAGTAGGAGTAACTCAGCAGGTCAGGCAGTATCTCTGGAGAACATGGATCAATGTTAGCCATTTTCCTATACACCACCTGCCTTTTAATGAAGCTCACGATGGACACAAAATGCTGGAGTAATTCAGCGGGTCAGGCAGCATCTCTGGAGAGAAGGAATGGGTGACTTTTCTGGTCGAGACCCTTCTTCAGAGTTCAGTCTGAAGAAGGGTCTCGACCCAAAAAGTCACCCATTCCTTCTCTCCAGAGATGCTGCCTGTCCCGCTGAGTTACTCCAGCATTTTGTGTTTATCTTCGGTTTAAACCAGCATCTGCAGTTCCTTCCTACACATTTTAATGAAGCTCCCCAATCTATCACAATAATTTCTAATGTCTTTGTAGATTCTTTTGTTTTGGATTGAATGACTTCAGAGTCATAACATCCAGTGATGTTGGCCACCTGATACCATTTGCAAGGTGCTAACATCCTTGCACAATGATCACCAGCATTTTACAATTCTCACCTTGAACACTGAGGGAAACTAGCTGTGGGCTTACCTGTTTGGGAAGCTATTGCTGTGTCTTTACTCTACCACTTGTTATGGAAGCTATGGTGTCGTATCATCAAATGTGTTCACATTTTTCTTTGTACAGATTAGATAACTTTCCTCCTGTAAATTTCTGGCAGTTGATTTCTTCATCCATTAGGGTGACTATAATCATGCAACGTTACTCTCTGAAAGGTGAAGGTTAAAGGAGGCTTATTTATAAGGTTGATGACCTAGAATATTAGCTCTGTTTCTTCCTCTACAGCTACTGCTTGACCTGCTCATTTCCAGCAGCTATAATATTTTGCTTTTGGCACCTGTCAGTTCCCAAAAAGCCTTACAGCTATTGAAGTTCCTTGGAAGTGTGGTCAATCCTGTACTGTGTGAAAAAAAACCTGTAAGCAAAATCCCATATGCACCATCTAAGGGGGCTACATGTTAGATGGAACACTAAAAAATATCTAAAATTCTGCAAATGCAAGAAATCTGAATCAAAAATAGAGAATGCTGAAAAAGCTCAATGGGTCAGGCAGCATCTATGGAGAGAGAAACTCAGTTAATATCTCAGGTTGAAGACTCCACATGCTGAGGAGCTTGCTGAAGCTTGGTGCAGCCAATGCCAAGGCTCTGTGAGTGGGACTTGGGAGGCTGGGTCTGGTGGAGACACCCCTCAACCAAGGGAAAGTCAAGTCAAGTCAAGTCAATTTTATTTGTATAGCACATTTAAAAACAACCCACGTTGACCAAAGTGCTGTACATCTGATTAGGTACTAAGGAAAAAAATGAAACATACAGTAGCACGCAAACAGTTCACAGCGCCTCCTCAATGACCCTCAAATGCTAGGGAGTAGAAATAGGTTTTGAGCCTGGACTTAAAGGAGTCGATGAAGGGGGCAGTTCTGATGGGGAGAGGGATGCTGTTCCACAGTCTCAGAGCTGCAACCGCAAAAGCGCGGTCACCCCTGAGCTTAAGCCTAGACCGCGGGATAGTGAGTAGCCCCAAGTCGGCCGACCTGAGGGACCTGGAGTTAGAGAGGGGGGTTAGAAGATTTTTGATGTAGGGGGGGGGAATGTCCATTTAGGGCTTTATACGTGAATAGGAGGAGCTTGAAGTTGATTCTGTACCGTACAGGGAGCCAGTGGAGAGAGGCCAGAATCGGGGTGATGTGGTCCCTTTTACGGGTACCCGTCAGGAGTCTCGCTGCGGCGTTTTGGACCAGTTGCAGGCGGGACAGGGAAGATTGGCTGATCCCAGTGTATAGGGAGTTGCAGTAGTCTAGGCGGGAGGAAATGAAAGCGTGAATGATTTTTTCTGTGTCGTCGAATTGGAGGAAAGGTTTGATTTTAGCTATGGTTTGAAGTTGGAAGAAGCTGGTTTTACCACAGCGTTGACTTGCTTATCAAATTTTAATGCAGAGTCAAATATCATGCCGACGTTTTTGACATGCGGTTTGACTAGGCAGGATAGACTTCCAAGACTGCCTGTTATCGATTTGATGGAGTCGGGGGGGCCGAATAGGATGACCTCAGACTTGCTCTCATTTAATTGGAGGAAGTTCTGTGCCATCCAACATTTTATGTCCTCAAGGCAGTGTAAGAGGCTGTTTAAATTTGACTGGTTGTTGGGTTTCAGGGGGAGGTAAAGCTGAGTGTCATCGGCATAGCAGAGGGCCACATGAGTGGCAAGAGTGCTTGGTATCAGTATAGTTTGTGAACACTGCCTCGTATAGCGATGTCTCAGGTTAAAGGCTCTACATTAAGACTATTGGTATAAATCCAGGTGGACTTGAACCTATGTTCTTCTGAGGCAGAGAATTGATCACCCACCACAAATCTATTGGCAACTTCCAGACATCCAATAAATTATTTTCTAATTGCCATTACTATACAGGGAGTCAGAATGAACTTACGCAAACCCCAACAGAACAGATCTTCCAGTCGTTTTTCCAGTTTAATTAGTTGTTTATTGAAGTAGTTGTACAAACAAGGAGATGAACGTACCAGGCTGTACTTATTTTGCATACAAGTTGTAGCTGGCTGCTCTGACCCTGGTCTGGACCCAGGGCTCCAGGTCTTTTCCAGGTTTGTTCCCCCGTCTGCTCACAGGTCTGGTAAGAACTGTATACTCTCCTTCCCTGTATCTGACCACTCCCAGTCCGTTATGCCCATATATACACCACCCTGTTCATCTAACGACTGCCCCCAAGTGTCCAAAATAATACGGCAAGGTATATCTCGACAAAATAATATCATATCCTAACAGTAGCTAGTCTAAACATAAATGGCTCCTACAATTCATCTTCTTTGATCTACTTAGCCCAGTCAACTAAACCACTTCCACCAGTCCGTTGCCTTCAACGTTAGGCCTGACTGTAATATTAAAGAGGCTGTGTGCTTCCTTATGCAGGCAGTGGTCACCAAGATGGGGTTTGCTCCTGGTCATAAAGCTATGGCTGTGGCCTGGATCCGTTCACTATACAAGTCATGGCCATGAAAGGATGAACAAATAGCCTCGTTTCTTTCTCTCTAATCCTTTAAGGTTTCCCTTTCAAATATTAATCCTACTCATTTTGAAGGGTCCCCTTAAATCTGCTTCTACTACTTTTCTCATAGTCAAATCCATATCATGACAGTACTGATCAGAAATTCCTCGCATTACCCTGCCAATTATGCTAAAACCTGTCATCTATAGTCTCCTGGCAATGGAAACAATATTTTCTTATTGCACAGTATTACGACCCCAAAAATTTAGCATCTCGATTCAATTATAGTTATTCTAGTTTCTTGTCACCACAAAGCACAAAATCTGTGCATGCAGGGACTGGGCTGTAGAATCATAGTTGTACAGCACGGAAAAATGCCCTTCGGGCCATCTCACCAACCAACATGTCTAAGCTAGTTCCATTTGCTTGTGTTTGAGTCATATTTCTCTAACCCTTTCCTATCCCTGTAGCTGTCCAAATGTGTTTTAAATGTTGTAATGGTACCTGCCTTTACAGTTTCCTCTGGCAGCTTGTTCAATGTACCCACTACCCTTTGTATGAACAAGTTCTCCCTTGAATCCCGTTTACATCTTTCATTTCTCACCTTAAACCAGTTTAGGCTACCTACTCTAGGCAAAAGACTGTGTCCATTCAGTTTATCCATGCCCAGAATTATTTTATAAACTACAAGGTCGCTCCCAGGCTTCTTACACCCCAGAGGAAAAATAAAACCCAGCCTCTCCAGATGGCTTATGAAGCCATATGGTCCCGGTAACATCCTCGTGCATCTTTTCTGCACCCACTCCAGCTTAATGACATCCTTCCTGTAGCTGGCTGAGTGAACAGCACTGCATACAATACTCCTAATGCAGTCTAACCAAGGCCTTCTGACAATCCATTTGTTTCTGAAGAGGGCGATATAACAAATCCAGTACGATATATAGGATATTAAAAAATGTTACATCTTCAGTTGAAACTAGGCTGGAACAATTCCTTTTAAATAATGCTAAAATAAGATTCAATAAATTTTTCTGAACATTCTCTAAATAGACTAAAGGGCCTGTCCCACTTAGGCGATTTTTTAGACGACTGGGGCAACTGTCAAAGTCGTAGCAGATCGCCGAAAAAATTAACCCTACGACAATGTCCACGACAATGCCCGCGACAAGCTAAGGCAACCTACCACATAGGCGACGGCAAGCTGACGACAACCGGTGACTCAGTCTTCGCTACCTAGGATGTCCACTACGACAGGGACCAGGGCAAGCAACACAACCAACGAAAACCTGCACTTATGTGGAGGTGTCACAAGCACAACTCACACGTGAACAAACCGACAGCAAGGTCCGTCCAGTGAAATTTCTAGGTATATTTTGCATTCGTTTAAAAAAAAAGATTTTGGCATGCAGTTATCCATCTTTCATAGGAATATATTGTTTTTGAATAAAGTTGATTTTGGTGATTTAAAAAAAAAAAAAAGTGTCGGAATTTATTGAATTTCTAAGTACTTTATCATGACATCTCATTCAAAGATTCTAGTCGCATTCATTTTGACCATTAAAATCAAACGCTGACACACGCGCTGCGCTATGAGAACACTTTTGATTCATTTATTTAGATCAATGAGGCAAGCACATCCCCAGGCATTTTACTACGTTTATTAAAGGCCAAAGCTCACACATAGACAGACACAACTAACACAAAGATATACTGAGTTTTACTGCTATGCTGTTTGTAGGGGGTATGCACACCTGACCATAAGGACAGCAAGGTCCGGCCAGACCATTTCACACGTCACTGTCCTTTATGATCAGGTGTGCATACCCCCTACAAACAGCATAGCAGTAAAACTCAGTTTATCTTTGTGTTAGTAGTGTCTGTCTATGTGTGAGCTTTGGTCTTTAATAAACTTGGTGAAATGCCTGTGTATGTGTTTGCCTCATTGATCTAAATAAATGAATGAAAAGTGTTCTCATAGCGCAGCGCCTGTGTCAGCGTTTGATTTTAATGGTCAAAATGAATGCGACTAGAATCTTTGAATGAGATGTCATGATAAAGTACTTAGAAACTCAATAAATTCCGACACCTATTTTTTTTTAAATCACCAAAATCAACTTTATTCAAAAACTCTTTGAATGAGATGTCATGATAAAGTACAGGCGACAACCTTGCAAACCTGGGGACAGCATGCGACAGCGCCCGCAATAAGCAACAATACCTGCCGACAAGCCAGCTGTCGCCGAAAAATTTCATACCGGATGATTTCTCAGCGACGCGCCGAGATCCACTACTATTCTTTGAAGACTCCTCACGATCATGCCCGCGACACCCCGGCGAACTGTCGGCGACAGCCTAGTCGCCGGCAGTCGCCATAAAATCGCCTAAGTGCGACAGGCCCTTTACTTCTACATAATAATTGGAAGCACATTTATAAGCTAACTCTGAAGTATATGATGCATAGTTCCATTAGATCATAGCTTTGATAAGTGGCAATCCATTAGAACAAGAAGTTACAGTAATACAAACAGCGAAATCTACAGAGCACAACACAACAACCAGGTCTCTAATTCAGTATTCAGATCCAGATCCAGATTTAGATTAGTTTACTGTCCTATACACGAGGGTGCAATGTTCACATGAAGCTCACAGAGTAAAATGTATACATATAGTAATGATCAATACAACAATAAATACGATTTATAAATAGGACAAGTGGAAATCTGAATGCTACAAGATTATAGTGTCATCTAAAGTAGTACAAAAAACAATACTGAATAACTGAATGAGGTTTTATTAGGAGTAAGTGTACATTCCAGCACCTCCAGCTACAGGGTGTGAAACAGTGGGTTGATTCAGGAGCTGCTGCACTGTCAGAGGTGTGGGATTTTAAATGAATCATTAAACAATCAGTTGAGTTTATAGGACTTGGTATTACAATCCCTACTGTAATCGGCACCTTCTTAATCTCTTGATTTTAAATGAATCATTAAACAAAGGCCATGTGTTCCATGGGATCACATGGAACAATGTAAAGAATGAAATTATGATTGGTCAAAAATCAACTCTCATCAATACCAGTGAAGCGAGTTTCCATATTTGATTTGGACATAGAAGGAGGTCATTTAGGCCATCAATTCCATGATGGGTTACAGAACAGTTCCAACCACTACTAATTTTCCCTGTATCCTATTTGCCTCACATTCCCAGCATTCCCCTGACACTATCACCCATCTACACTTTGGGGCAATAATCAGTGCCCAATTAACCGGACAACCCACCCATCTTTGGGATGTTGAGAAAACCTGAGCACTGAGGGGTAACCCACATGGTCACCTGGGGGAACATGCAGACACCACACAGACAGCACCAGGGTCAGGATTGAACCCAGGTCACTGGAACCCTGAGTCAGCAGCTCTACCAAAAGGACCACTACGCTGCCCAAAGGTTGTCCCAGAAATTCAATCAAGTCTGCAGTGTTTTATTTTAGAGTTACTTGCATGACAATCACTGTTTTCCAACACATAATTTGCCAGTGAGATAATCTGGTCCAAATCAAGTTAATCCATAAATTTTACTGAGAACAAATTGTCCCAAGTTATGGTTATGTAAATCATTTATTTTTTGCAAAGGAAATTCTCTTGATGTCATTCCCTGTTGCCGGGAGAAATTATTATTCATGGTTCCAGGTAGGTCCGGCATCTGGTAATCATGGTCCTGTCAGTATATAGGACTGCTCATTTGACTTAAATGGGGCTTTTCTAAACAGGAACTGATTCAGTTAGATCCCCTGTACAGTAATTTATTGTATTTGCCTCGCCTTTGTTGGACCCTGATGCTAACCATTGAGGAAGGATGTTAATGTGTTAAAATAATTCAGTGAAGGTTGCTGGACTAATGTCTCAAATGGACAAATTGTCTTATGAGAAAAGGTTGGACTTCGGTGGAGATTTTTGATTAAACAAGTAAGATCCTGAATAATCTCAACAGGGGGAATATGGAGAATAAATTATTTCCTTGCAAGAAAATCCCAAATTTAGTGTCACTGTTTAAAAATAAGGCATCATTAAAACATAGAAGAAGCAAATATTTTCTCCCAGAGACCTGTGAACGTTCTTCCAAAAGGGGAGAAGGTAACAAAATGTTTGAACATTTGAGCAGAAGTATAAACATTTTGTTACCTTCTCCCCCTTGCTAGGGAAAATGGGAATGTGCAGTTGGAGTTACAATCACAAAATTATGCCTTTATTAAATGGCAGACCAGGCTTGGAAGATCAAGCCGCCTATTCCTGCTCTAGTTTATGCATTCACGTCCTCCACCGTGCCAATTATCACCATTGTAAAGCTCCAACCAATTAGAACTCAGAGTCAGCTTGGAAACAGACCCTTCGGCCCAACTTGCCCACACCAACCAACATGTCCCATCCACACTAGTCCCACCTGTCCATATCCCTCCATACCTGTCTAGTTGTTTCTTAAACATTGCCACAGTCCCTGCCTCAACTACCTTCTCCGGCAGCTTGTTCCATACACCCACTGCCCAATTCATGATACAACCATGATTGGTTGGATGTCCCCCCCACACTGAAACAGTGATTGGTTGATTACTATCCCTCAACAGCAGTGCAGTGATTGGTTGGATCACCCTACACTGAGGCAGGTTGAAGCCCCCCCCTCCCAACCAGTAGAACTGTGATTGATTGGATATCCCCACACTGAGGCAGTGATTGGTTGCTTCCCCCCCCCTCATCCAGCCAGTAGAGCAGTGATTGGTTGGATGGTCCTTCACTGAAGCAGCGATTGGTTGAATGCCCCCCTCCCCCAATGGCGGTGAGGAGTGGCTGGGTGGCACCCCCTAATGGCGGAGAGGAGTGGCTAGGTGGCGTGCCCTAATGGCAGTGAGGAGTGGCTGGGTGGCGCCCCCTAATGGCAGTGAGGAGTGGCGCCCCCTAATGGCGGAGAGGAGTGGCTGGGTCGCGCCCCCACATGGCAATGCGGAGCGGCTGGGTGGCGTGCCCTAATGGTGGTGTGAAGCGGCTGGGTGGCGCCCCTTAATGGCGGTGCAGAGCGGCTGGGTGGCGCCCCCTAATGGCGGAGAGGAGTGGTTGGGTCGCGCCCCCTCATGGTCATGCGGCCGAGAAGCTCCCCCTGGCGGCAGCAGGATCACATCAAGGCGCGTCCCCGGGGCCCGGGAGCGCGCAGGTCGGCGGCTGGCGGCGGGTGAGATAAGGTCCCATCCGGCGTTGCTATGAGCTCCGAACGGTCAGTGGCGGCCGGCTCTCCCGCTCCTCTCTGCTCGGAGCCCGAAGGGGAGGCGGCCGACTACCGCGACTGGGTGAGGCGAAGCTACCTGGAGCTGGTGTCCTCCAACCATCACTCGGTGCAGGCGCTATCCTGGAGGAAGCTCTACCTCAGCCGCGCCAAGCTGAAGGCGTCAAGCCGGACCTCGGCGCTGCTCTCCGGCTTCGCCATGGTGAGTGGCTCCCCGGGCGACAGCTGTCGCCGCCCGCTTCATCCATTCCCAGCATCGCAGCCCGGCTGGACCACGTCGGCGGCCGCTCCGGCGGGAAGCTGAGGGGCGGGAGATGGCGCCGGGGGAGATGGCGCCGGGGGAGACGGCTGGGGATGATGAGGAGATGAAGGACAGACCGGGGGCGGAGGAAGATGTTAGGGGGAGACGGGGGGGGGGGGGGGGGCGAGAGAGAGAGAGATGGGGGGCAGTTGGGAGGAGGAGAGGGAGAGAGAGAAGCCAGGCGATGGAAGAGGGGGAACGACGACAGAGAGGGGAGGCCAGACTACTGGGGGTTGAGGGGTTAGACGGGAGGAGGGGGATGTGGGCTAGAGTGGGGGAGGGGGGTAGATTGGGGGTAGATGGGAGGGGCAGACTGTTGGAGGGGTGGGGGGGGGGAGGCTGGGGTACAGACTTGTGTGAGGAGGAGAATGGGGAGGCAGATTGTTAGAGGGGTGTGGGGGAGATGGTGAGGGGCGGACTGTTGAGGGGGAGGGAGGAGATGGGAGGGGAAGACTGTTGGGGGTGGAGAGTTGGGAGGGGCAGACTGTTGGGGGGGGGGGGGTAGAGGGAGCAGATTGGTGGGAGGTTGTGGTTAAGATGAGGGCCAGACTGTTACGTGAGGGAGAGATGGGGGGAGGTAGACGTTTAGAGGGGTGGGGGGCGCGACTGTCAGGGGGCAGACTTGGGGGGTGAGGACGCAGGCTGTTGGGGTGGGGGGATGGGTGGGGTGGGGTGGGGGGGGGGTGTTGGGAGTTGATTGGGAGATCAAGAGCAGGGTGTTAAGGATGAGAGAGAGAGGGGAGGGGAGGGGAGGGGGGTGTGATGGTTGGGATGAGAGGGAGATAGAGGTCAGAGGTTGGGAGTGAAGTGGAATCGTGTGGCCAGGTAGCAGGGGTTGAGTGGAAGTCAAGGGAAAGATGGTTTGAGGGCGAGGGGAACCCATGGTGGAAATGGGCCTTGACTATTTTGGAATGAAGATGAATTGCAGGCCAGATATTTGCAGGGTGTGGGAGACAATTTGCAAGAAGTGGAGATGGGTGGCAGAATTGTGACCTGCAAGGAAGTAATGGAAGGCGGGTATAAGAGAGTTGAAGGTGGAATTTAACCAACAATGTTTGGGACAGGCTGCGTTTACCACCTGAATATTTTCTGTCAGCTGAGTTACATGTTGATAGTTTCCCCTTACAGTGAGCACCAGAGAATTTGTGCCTGCAAAAAGTGGAAATATTTATTTCTTTAATGAGAAGCTGTTATTTTGTAGGCATGTGCAGTGAGCTCTTTCAGTAATCCAGTGAGAGAGATCACTTTTCCTTGTCTCATCACTCACTCTGCATAGTGCTCTATAATTTGTGCATCAACATGATTTTATCTGTTGTGACGTGGCACAATCATTGGTAATTTTTAACGTTGTCGTATAAGATGCTTGCTATCTCCCATGATGATATCATCTTAAATGTTATGCTATTCTCAACACAAACTGTTGATCTGATAAAGCACTAAATGAGTTAACGTTTGCAGCCCCACAGGCATTTTATATCACCCTGTAACAAGAATCATCCTTGCCACATCTGTGGCCTTAGGGAGTGATGATGTGTTCCAGCTTTTGCTTTATACTGATGCATTGTAGGAACGCATTCAGCCACTTCCCTTTTCAGTTCTAAGTTGCTTTTACTTTGAATTTTATTCAGCAAACTCAAAGCTCTAGCTTCGAAAGGTAAACAATGTATCTGAGCATAATTTTCTCATTTCTACCTCTCAGACTACAACTCTACTTGAACCTTGCTTCAATATTCTTTTCCTTAATTCACTTTGGAAATTTGAAAAGCTTGGGGGTGTAGGCAGGGCTGTTGTTATTCCTATTCCCCACCCCTCCCCCCATTTTCTCTCCCTCTTCTGTGAGACCCCTCCACCCATCCCCCTCATCTTTGCCCAGATGTTGCCTGACCCATTGTCTGTTTTCAGTCTAGTCTGTTCAGTCTTGCGTGGCTCACAAAGTTCTGTTGCCAGGTAACATGCACTTTTTTTCAATTGCTTTTCCATTCTTGGCTACTCCAGTCATCCCATTTGTGGTGTACATATCTGGTACACCAAAGGATTGCTTCGTAATGTCTTGGTTCTACACCCAGGCAGGGTTTGCTTTGAGATTGTCTATGATAACTTTCTCAGAGCATTTAAAAAGGAAACAGGAATAGGCCATTTGGCCCTTTGTGTCTACTCTGCCAATCAATAAGATTATGGCTGCTCTCTGACTCAACACTTTCCTTTGCCAACCCCATTTCTCTTGATTCCTTTAATATCTAATAATAAATTAATCTCTGTTTAGAATATAGCAATTGAGTCCTCACAATCGGCGGCACGGTAGCGCAGCGGTAGAGTTGCTGCTTTACAGCGAATGCAGCGCCGGAGACTCAGGTTCGATGCTGACTACGGGTGCTGCACTGTAAGGAGTTTGTACGTTCTCCCCGTGACCTGCGTGGGTTTTCTCCGAGATCTTCGGTTTCCTCCCACACTTCAAAGACGTACAGGTATGTAGGTTAATTGGCTGGGTAAATGTTTAAAAAAAATTGTCCCTAGTGGGTATAGGATAGTGTTAATGTACGGGGATCGCTGGGCGGCACGGACTTGGAGGGCCAAAAAGGCCTGTTTCCGGCTGTATATATATGATATGATATGATATGATAATCCTTTTAAGTGGACAATTTCAGTGATTTGCTGTTCTCTTTTCGCATCTCAGTTCTGAATGATTAACAACTTATTTTATTACTGTGACCACAGACTCTAGACAGCCCAACCAGGATAACATCATTCCTCTGTTTGCCCTGTAAGAATGTTATTATGAAGTTGCCTAATTTCAAGAGCACATTGGCCCAGTCTACTTAATTTCCCCTGGTCTGACAAGCCTGCCATTCTAAGAATTAGCTTGAACATTTGTTTACTCCCTTCATTGCAAGTACTTACTAACTTATTTTACTGCAAATACTCCCTTCAGGAACAGTTTATTCCCAGCTGTTATCAGGCAACTGGACAGTCCTCTCAGTTCCTGACCACCCCACCTACCTCATTGGAAACCTTTGAACTATCTTTAATTGGACTTCAGTGTTATATCTTGTACTAATGTTGTACCCTGCATCCTTTAACTGTGCACTGTGGACGGCTTGATTATATTCATGCATATTCTTTTTGACTGGATAGCATGCAAACAAAAGCTTTTCACTCTACCTCCGTGCAAGTAACAATAATAAACAATAATAAACTAAACAAAACTAAAAACTATACTAAATCCTTCTTCTAGGAGACTGCACATAGCCCAGCTTGGGCTGCATATTGTTGGAGCAAGGCAACTCAGTTCCTGTTTCCTAATCCTCTCCTGGTAAAGATCAACATGCCTTCCTAATTGCTTGCCATACCTGCATGTTGATTTTCATTGAAGGACACCCCAGGTTCCCCCGGACACCAGCACCATTCAATCTTGCACTATTTTAAAAAATCTACCTTTTTTTCATTTAATGTTCCATCTGCCATGTCCCATCCATTCACTTAGGCCATCTAAATCATTGTAAATGTGACTCTGATCTTTATTTCGGACTGCATAGGCTTGGTAATGTTGACACTCGTAGGCCTTCAGTTGGATAGTCTTGGTCAGTCACAAGCCAATTTAAATATTTGGTTATATTCAACACGCCACATCATCATCCTTGTTGCCAACATTTTGAATTTTGCATTTCCATGTAGTCAGGAGGGCCGTAACTCGCCTCACTAGTATAATTTATGTCTTAAGAGTAATACAAATGTAGCTTTCATCTGTCTTAATCTAAGTATACGTGCTTCAGGTACAGTGAAATTGCCAAGTGAATTATTAACTAGTGGATTTTTTAGTGACCACAATGCCAAGAAGTCCTGCTTATTTAGCTTTAATATCAACCAATATCAGCCCTGTAACAAATTTGACAGAATTTTAAACAGGTACAAGTTCTTACAGTTGGCGTTTGTTTGAAAAAAAATGTTTTTCCCCCTCGCATTCCGAGAAGACCTTAATAAACTAGTTCATTACTTTTAAAATATACTCACTTTTACAATGTTCATAAATGTATAAGATGATTTATGGACAACATGGTACGACAAATGATGAGAATGAATAATAAATAGACCAGAGTACCTACAGAACTCCCCTGTTCACATTTATTACATGCAAGAATGGGCAGATGACGTCTTGGTTTAACACCTCATTGGAAATCTACTTGGCAGCGGTAATTAATTTAATCCTGATAAGACGAAGGGTTCATCCATGTTTTGTAGGGTATGATTTATGTGTAATCGCAGCAGGTGATGAATCACAATCCCTTTCGAGAGAAATGCACAATAAGCTAAATTGCTCAGAAATCTAGTCTTCCTCAACGATGTGGTGGAACGGTGTTAATCATGGACTCCCAAGGCAATGGCAAAAAGAGAGATTGCAATGGAACAGTGATTGCTTAGATCACTGTCCAAATGCATTACAATTCATTTGCGACTGAGATCTTGTTTGCCACCAATTTAGTGTCAGTGGTGCTTTGCAATTTAAAATGTGCCATTTTTACCTTATAACCCACTCGTATGCCTGATTGGGGGCTTGGTGCGTCTTTAAGATTTTCATGGAAACTTAGAAAAGGAGGTGCAGGAGTAGGCCATTCGGCCCTTCGAGCCAGCACAGATCCATGAACTATGAAGAGCTAAATTTCTAATCATTGTCAGAGCATATGATGTGGGGTTGGTATATTGTGGAACAGGACTGAAAGCTGTTCAATATTTGCGGGAACTGTTGCTGCCTATCAGTGATTATTCTACTCTGCCCATTCTACTACATTTTCAAACACAAAGCAGCAATTTGTTTTTGTAAAGTGATGCTCCGAGGTGGTGCTGTTGCGGTAGCTTAGTAATCTCCGAACTTAAACCAAAAGGTTGGTGCTTCAGCAAAAGGGAATGCAGAAGAAACAAACTCCAAATGACACAAGTGCTTTGAAAGATAGTTAGAGCTACTGGAGAATTGGAAAAACTCCAGAAGGGAAATGACTGTTGAGAAAGGTTATTTTCAGAGGGGGTGAAAGAATAATAGGCCACCTGGAATTTTGCTGGAGGGAGTCATACAGCATTGAAACAGGCCCTTCGGCCCAACTAGCCCATACCAACCAACGTGTCCCATCTACACCAGTCCCTCCCCTCCACCTTTTCTAAATATTAATGTAACTCCTGTTTATATCCAGTGATTCCTAACAGGTCAGGTCTCATAGCTGATGCAACCAATGTTACTTTGCCAGTTTTTCCATTTTCTGAAAATATTGACGTGCTTGGCTGCAGTTTACATCACAGTCCATCACTACTCAGACTGTACATGCACTGCCAGTGTGCAGTCGCTGGGGCCCCATGCAAAGCCTGACAGTGGGGTCCTTAAAAGATTGTTCATATCGTTTTTGACTCGCATGGATGAGATAAACTGCACAAACCTCTGTGCGTACCCTCAATTTAGAATGGGTTTTGTGCTTAGTTAGTGAACAGCAGTCTTTGGCAACTGCTGATTCATGCTGAAAGGAAACCTAATGTGAAGTGTAGAATATGAAGTGAATACATTAACTTAGGAGCAGGCTCAATGGGTTATTTGGCAACTACTTCCGTTTCATATGTTCTTGTGTTTAAGTAAGTGACTAAAGAAAATATATTAAAGGTAGTGTTTATGTTAGCGTTTACCTGTGAAATAATGAAATTAAATGTGTCTAATCGAAGTGATTTTGGTCTCTGAATATAAATTGTACTTGTTTTGCTCTTTTCTCTTGTCATGATTGCCAGATAAATTACTCCTTAATTGTTTCTTTAACTTTATGATGTTCAAATTGAAAAGTTAATGTTCGGTCATGGATGTGTCACGGTAACAGCATACAATAATTTTAATGGCACACCTCACAATACATATAAAGATACTTTGCCAAAGATACAGTGATGGACTGTGATGTTTGCAGTTCCAGTCAACTGCAGCCAAGTACAAGTCAATATTTGGTCAAAAAAACTTGTAAATCTTTTAAAGTGATCAAAAAATGGCATGTACGCTCAACTTTTTGGATTAATATTTTGTCAGCAAATGCATAAGGTATGCAAGCAAAACTGCTGAAAACATGTATCCAAGAAAGTGGTACATTCATCATTTAATTGCTAATTGTAAATGCATTTATCCACAATGGGAATCCTTATTAGAAGTTTTTGTAATGTGTTAGACAGCATTGCTTTAATGCATGTCATGTTCAGCAGCCCATTTTTGTCAAGATTTTCTATCTGCACCAACAGGCAGAACTACCATATTGCCCTTTGCAGAATATTTCTAATTTATTGTTCCATTGGAGCTATAAGATCCAAGACACACTTTAGGAAAAGTACAAGCATTTCCTAGGATCCAGGCAACATGCTTCCCATAAGCAACGTGCAAAATGTCATCATAACCCACCTGTTTCACCAAAGTTGTCCAAGGAAGGGTCTATCTTTGCCTGGTCTGGCCCCAGACTCTTGGCAATATACTGGCAGATTTGTGACAGTCTGTTTGCAATTTAGATTTCAAACTTTACCATTTCTAGGATCAAGTTATCACGGTGTCATGATAAAAAGCTCCAGTTTAAAAAAACATCAAAGGTAGAGAATGTTGTTTGCTCAGCAGATAAGGATCATAGAATCATAAAAACGTACTGAAGAACAGTCCATAAGCTGTGGTACTGCTAATTCTTTAAAAGAGCATGCAAAATGCCAATAAATAATGTTCTAGCTCATTTCTAAACTTGATTATGGATCAGTCTGAAAAAGGATCCCAATGCAAAAATGCCATCTATCCATTTCACTCTACAATGTTGACTGGCCCACTGATTTCCTCCAGCAGTTTGTTTTTTTTGTTCAAGATTCCAGGACTTGCAGTCTCCTGTGTCTTCACTAATGGATAAGCTTAGCTTTTCAAGTTTGGTGTTCCAGGTCTCAGTAACTCAATGAAAAGATTTCTTATCATGTCACATCCAGATAATTTGCCACCATTTAAAAAATATACAAATTCCATGACCTAAAATTAACGATCTACTGGTGGGGGTAATATGTTTTTTCGGTCACAATGTCTTATCTGTTAGTTAACTCCTAAAACTTTGTTCACAGAGAAACAGTCCTTTAATGTTTTAAAAATCTCCTTGTGCCTAGAGCCTACCATGTCTGTGCCATCCCAATAAAGGGATGCATAGTTCTTCAACTGGGATTTATTAAAGCGATTGCCAATCTGTGAAGACCCTTTGGGTGAGTTGTTGCACAGTAGAATGAAGGTTGGGACCCCTGTAAATAAATTGCTTGATTAACAGTGTTTTTGATATATGACTATCAACAATACATGCTAGCTTTTTAAATCTCAAGGTGCACTCCAAGTTTAGAAGGGTAGCATCCCTACTTGTTTTAAGGGAGGTTTCATAGTTTGTGGATAATGCACATACAGCATTAGATTCCTTAAGATCGCTTGATCGAAACTAGACAGATTGTGGAACCAATTTAGAGTATGTCGAAGTGAGATGTATAGGCAGCCAGTACAAGTGAGAAACGCCAATGGCAGTTATTGCTAAGTTATCGGTCAGTAGTGAGCTGCCTTGCATGTTATATTGCAGTCCTGGTAGGAACTTGCTGTAAGAAACCGGCTCAGTCCTCAATGACAGAACTCAATGACAGATGTCAACAGTTTCACATATGTTTATGATACTGAGGAAGGGTCTCGACCCGAAACGTCACCCATTCCTTCTCTCCAGAGATGCTGCCTGGCTTGCTGAGTTCCTCGACCATTTTGTGTATATCTTTGATGTAACCTAGCATCTGCAGTTCCTTCTTTCACATATGTTTGAACAAGCCATGTTCACAAATTGTTGACTGGTTTCAGGAAGCCTTGACATTCAAAGGCATTCGGAGACCATTAAAATTAAAATTAAACTGAAAATGCTGGTTGTGCACAACAGGTTAGGCAGACTTCCTGACTTCTTATAGGTGTGGCTGTTATAACGCCATACATTAATTACAGTAGGAAACACATCGTACCTATTGAAAGGTGAAGTTGCATTTGGTTTACAAATTTCAGTAGTCATATTAATTTTATAAAATATTCATTATTTGCTTTTTCTCTTTATTTCTAAAAATGTTGCGTACAAGCCTGATCTATGCAGTGTCCAGATCATGATAGAATGAAAAAGACAATTAAAAATGCTCCTGAATTTAGCAGTCAGGTTTAAAGATCAAATAAAAAAAGTTTGACACTTCAAATTAGAGAAAGCGTTAATGTTTCCGACTGGTTTGATGACTATCTATTACATATTTGCATATTCTGTTCTGCTACGTAAGAATTTCATTGTTCTATCTGGGACATATGACAATAAAACACTCTTGACTCTATTAAAAAAATATAAACACTTTGTTTCTGTCTGCAGAGGTGCTACCTGACCTGCTGAATATTTGCATCACTTGCAGTTTTATTTCAGCTTTCTCGCGTCGGCTGTATTTTGCTTTAGTGATCTTTGTAATTTTATACTCCAGTTTTGACTACAGAAGTCGAATTTGGCATCTGACAGGAACTTTGGGATTTCCACATATTTAGCCATCAGTATTTCTCCACAAAGTCTGAGACAAAGTGATTTCTTAATAGCATTTGCAATTTTCAGTATAATTGGCGAGATGTGTTTGTTTAGTTTAGAGATTGTAATTGTTGCAAGCGACAATTAACATACTGGTGTGTAATGAGATTCTACTCTTCCGATTTAGTTGCAGCATTCATAATTAACAAAAATAGTGTTATTTGTAGTTAAAGATAATTGAGACGTGCAAACCAACACAGACAATATACAGGTAGACACAAAATGCTGGAGTAACTCAGTACCTTTTATCCGATGACCAGGTTCTTGTCCGTCATTGGAAGGGAATAGTGAACCAATGTTCCCATTTTCCATTTCACCTCAGCTATCCATTCCAGGAAACTATGCCCTGTGTCCCAACTAGATTCCCAGCCGCTTCAGATGAAGGAGAAGCAAGATTGGCTGGGCCAATGGCTAAAAGACATTGCCTCATTCTTGCTGCAATTGATTCTGCTTCTGAGGCCAGTTCAAACTGGTTGCAGATGCCGATTAATCTACAAACCAATTGTCGGTATGAGAGGGAGGCACTGATGTTGTCCATGTACAGAGGCTTTGATCTGAGTGCCCCCCACTGTGGGATTGGTGCCTCGTACACTCATCTCCTTCCTGATGGATTTGATAAAGTGCTCGATATAACATGCAAAAAAGGCAAAGGAAATTGGGCAGCCTTGCCTGACTTTGGATTTGATGGGCAAGTGTTCTGTTTGCCCCCCCCCCCCATACTTTAATTTTGACTGTCTCTATGATGTTATAATATAATAAAATATATTTTGATAGAATTGTATATAGGAGTATAATATAATCTGTACATGTAATTCTTAGCATTCATTGTAATTAAGTCAATACACTGTTTATAATGCACCAATACCATTCATTTCTCCTCTTTAAAAACGTATGATGTGTTTGAGAGGCCAGTCCCTCAACGTACAGTGGTGGAAGGACCTCAGACAGTCATCCTTCCTCATAAAGCCTTTGTGGTGTCTGCACTGTTTCATTTGAATCCTCCTATCATGTGCCATGATATTTTTATTTTATTTTAATAATAGTTTAATCATAAATGTATGCAAGAACAGTGTATGGCTTTCTTTCCATTCATTATGCTGTCCAACCTTTAAATTTATAATATTGTCAGGCCTATACATTGGTGATGTCATCATATGAAACACCAGTGCCACTCTTGAGGCCTCTATGGGCAAATGCACTTCAAATGTTTGTGGGGCTGTTACACAGGATACAGGTCCTCTGTGTCTAGTGGTGGCGGAACCTTGGATTGCAGTCATTTGTGTTGGCTGTACCAATCTTCAGTGCATCCCTCGTCATGTATTCCTGTATCGGATGGCAGCATTCCTTTATGGAGATCTAGTACCAGAAGACCAACAAGTTTTGGCAGATTCAATTGTGCCTTTCACAGGATTGATGATCTCCTCGAAGCATTTGATATTTGTTCCTGGCAACAGTCCAGAGTCCTGGCAACAGTCCAGATCTACTACTAGGGCAGATCCCTCAACAAGGACTCTTGCATCCTGAACTGTGCCAATTATCAGCAACTTGGATGACAAGCCGAGGTGGCGAGTGAGGACTTGCTATTTCTTGCATTTACATCCTGAATCCATTTTAATGGTAAATTACAATAACTTCTTAAAACCAAACTAGAAATCCATTAGTTGTGGCTATTATCCTCACTTCTGACTGGATTCAATTATAGCTTGAGAGACTTGGCCACATGATTTCATCTTTATTTTTGAGGCACTGGATTGCATATGTGACAAAAACTGAGCTACAATATGTCTTCAAATCAGTACAGCATTGTTTCAAAGGAATCATTCCTGACTTGAAAGACATTTATCTAGTTATTACCTCACTGGCGGGTACAAACTGGCTATGTGTTTTGATATTACCATTTACAATTGTCTATGAAGCACTTTGAGCAGTGGATGGGTGAGAAGTGGTTTGGGAAAGGTACTCAAAATGCAGATCAAAATTCAAGTAATCTGAAATAGTTGGGAAACTTGAGAGCCTTGAAATCTTGCAACTGCAATATTTCCTGCCAGAGCTGCCTTCCTATTTCAGCAATAAATGTTTAGAAACAACACTTCCTTCAGATACAAGTTGTATCTATTAACATTTTAATCCATTTGCTTCATGAGGAGAGATTCTCGATTACGAAAGCCTTTTTGCTTCATCCAGAGTGAATGTAGCTGGTTCACGTTTGAAGTGTTATGAAAGGATCAACACCAGTTTAAAAACACTAAAAAAGAATGGTTGACTGAAATCACTATTTTTGCAAAATTGTACATTTAATAAATATTTCAATTTATTTCATAATGCTGCAATTTAATTTCAGTTGGATGTATGTTTGAGACATAGCTCACTTCAATTATAGTTACTATTGGTGGCTATATCTGTTCAAGTTCAGCCCATCTCATCTGCACTGGTTGATTAATTTTTCTTAAGAAAAGCTATCTAACCTAATCCCATCTTCCAGTGTTTGATCCTTCCAAAGTAGGTCAATGTTCTGTAAGTATACAAAAAAACGCTTCTTAAATATGCCTCAACAACCTCTTCCGGCAGTGAGTACCTATTTCACCACTGTCTTTGTGGTTGGGTTTTTGACCACTCACTTAAGGGAAATTCATCCTTCCTCTTTGTCCCGATCTTTAATAATTTATTATAACTCATTCAAGTTTTGCTTCAACCCCTCTGTTCCCAATAGAATAACTCTATCCAGTCTTCGTAGCTAAACTTTTCCCTATCCTGGTAACACTTCCATCAATCATTTTTCTAATAATGTCATGACCTGTACTATATACAAGAAGCGAGCTGCAGCCTTACAGATGTTGCACGTAATTCTAGCATAGCCTGCCGGCTCTTGCATTCTATTGCTCCACTCGTAATGGAAGGCATCCCATGCCCCTTTAACCAGTTTCGACCTGCGACATCTGTGAATGTATATTCAAGGTCCTTCAGTCAACCCGCATTTCTCAAGATCTTCCTATTTGAGTCTATTTCCATGCCTTTTTATATGCATTTTCACAGATCCTTTTGTATTAATTTTTTTCTGAATTTCATGCCAAAATGGAGTCCGTTTTGAATCCAATTAGCCCTCTTCTTTGGATCACATGGGGTTATATATTTTTGACCAGCCTGCCATGTGAGGTCTTAGCAAAGCCTTGCAAAAATTCACACAAACTGCTTCAAATCCACTACTGTCCTCAACCCTACTGTTACTTCCTCAAAAAAAATCAAATTGGTCAGTTATGACCTTCACTTACCAAATACATTCAGACTGGCCTTGATTAATCCATCTTTCAAAATGAAGGTTTATGCAACATGTTCTCCTTTTCACTAGTGAGTATGAAAGGATCTAAGGGATTTTCAGTACAGCTTGATGTGGTCTGTATCATGCTGTAAATTATCTTTCATGTACAGTTAGAGTTTAATAAATAATGTATTCTGCAGGAAGCCTTATCAGGAAATCCTCTTTCTGAATGTCTGTTGCAGAAGCTTCACTTTGGTTGGATTGCAGTGAAGAGGGAAGAGTTATTTATTCGTATAAAGTGAAATTTAACAGATGGCTATGTGAAACAGAACTAAATGATTATATTTATTCTTGTATTATTGTATTCTAAATTCTGTTATAGTAGCCATTGAAAGAAATAGAAATTCTTCATTGCAAAAAAACAATTTTGGGTGGGTTTTTTTCTTGAACGTCAGATAAGAATGTATTCTAAATTATGTTTAAGTGGCCTTTGAAAGAAATAGAAATTCTTCGTAATAAAAAAAAAATTGGATGTTTTTTCTTGAATGCCAAATAAGAAGGTGACTTACTGCTATTTATGGCTTGTCAGTCGGCTCTCAGTTGTCAGCACCTCCTGATAATCACTGGCTGGACTGATCGTGTATCTCCACTCATTACTTTCTTTAGTTTCTTGTAGTGGTGGTTGGGCAGTGAATTGTCTGAGCTAGCTTGTCATAAAACGGCAAATATTTTTAGAATATAATACTATGATGTACAATTGTACCTGTGGATTTAATGCAAGTCTTAAACACTGCAGTTCACATTGTGGGTTGTAACCTCTAAGTGCATTCTGGCCAGGAGGATATGTATTTTTGTGATTAGTAGAACCCTCTGACTTTAATAGAAGCTTTTGATCAAATGTAGGACAGTTTTCAAAATAGTATTGAACGGCCTATTCCATCTGTTATAAATGAATTCATAGGTCTGTAATATAAACATATGCGGGTCATGTCTGCAACTGAATATTAAAATAAAAACATTAGAATTTGAAACCTAACTCACCATTAACAAAAAAGAATATTTATGCCTTTTAGCTTTCTCTCCGTGTGTGTTGATGTATGGTGGTATCAGTTTCCCAAACTCCAGCCAGACTCCAGTTGCTCATTCTTTAAACTTTAGAGATTCATGAGTTCATTCATGAGCTGTACCTTTTGTATTCCTCCAAATATGGCTAGACTAGTGGATCTTGTTCTACAGTCACATTGTGAGTAAATTTCCAGCTGGATAAAAATCTGTGTGAAGTCCGTACTGATTTTTTTTCCCTTCTGTTCATCTGGTCCAAACAATAACTTATTAATGGCATTCAATTCCACATAAGAGTTAGTTTAGTTTAGTTTATTATGAGATAGCAGTAACCCCCATGTGGGACCATAAGACGTTAAAGCAAAAGTGATAATTATAAATCTACCCTTTCATATTTGGCTATATTTTCTCGTGTTATTTACAAAATGATTGAGGTTTCTAAATGTACAAACCTCTTAACAGTTTTAAAATATATTGGTCCTGCAGAGGATGCATTTTCTGTCTACATTCAGCCAGGTTTGTGCTGTTGAATTCAATGAGAGCTGTTCTGCAATGATGCTGAAAAGATTGTACTAAGCTGAGCAAAATCCATTTCAACGCTGGGGAAATCAGGTGAATTCATGTGGTGGTGGTTAAAACCCAAGGTATATTGTTTCCTTTCATATGCAGGATTAAACAATTGTACATGTAAATGACACAACTCTTCATGTGCCCTCCCCTCCCACACCCCCGACAAATCTTCCACCTAAAATAAGTCAAGTCAAGTCTGGGTCAAAGTCTTCTTTATTTGTCACATACACATACAAGATGTGCAGTGAAATGAAAGTGGCAATGCCTGCGGATTGTGCTAAAACTACAAAACAGAATAGATTTTTAAAATTTTTAAACACAACACAAAAAATAAATTAATACAGTAAATTAGTCCCTGGTGATATAAGAGTTAACAGTCCTGATGGCCTGTGGGAAGAAACTCCGTCTCATCCTCTCTGTTTTCATAGCGTGACAGTGGAGGTGTTTGCCTGACCGTAGCAGCTGGAACAGTCCGTTGCTGGGGTGGTAGAGGTCCCCCCATAATGTTGCTGGCTCTGGATCTGCACCTCCTGATGTATAGGTCCTGCAGGGGGGCGAGTGTAGTTCCCATAGTGCGTTCAGCCGAATGCACTACTCTCCGCAGAGCCTTCCTGTCCTGGGCAGAGCTGTTCCCAAACCGGATTGTGATGGTGCCGGACAAGATGCTTTCTACAGCCCCAGAGTAGAAGCACTGAAGGATCCTCAGATAGACTCTGAATTTCCTCAACTGTCTGAGGTGGTAAAGGCGCTGCCTTGCCTTACTCACCAGTGCAGCAATGTGTGTTGTCCATGTCGGATCCTCTGTGATGTGGACTCCCAGGTATTTAAAGCTGCTCCCCCTATCCACAGTAATCCCATTTATCTCCAGTGGCGTGTACGTCCTCGGATGTTGAGTCCTTCTAAAGTCCACAATCAGCTCCTTAGTTTTTGTGACATTCAAAAGGAGGCTGCTGTCCTGACACCAGAGTGCCAGATCAGCCACCTCCTCCTGGTAGGCCTTCTCATCGTTATCGGAGATCAGGCCCACCACCACAGTGTCATCAGCAAACTTGATGATGGAGTTGGAGCTGAACCTGGCCACACAGTCATGTGTGTATAGGTAGTACAGTAGGGGGCTAAGGACGCAATCCTGGGGGGATCCTGTGTTCAGGGTGAGGGGGTTAGATGTATGTCCCCCATCTTAACCACTTGGGGCCTGGCGGTGAGAAAGTCCAGGACCCAGGCACACAGGGGAGTGTTAAGCCCCAGTTTCAGCAGCTTCTCAGCAAGTCTGGTGGTGACTATTGCGTTGAAAGCTGAACTAAAATCAATGAACAGCATCCTCACATAGCCCCCCTTCTGGCTGCCAAGATGAGAGAGAGCGGTGTGCAGAACCTGGGAGACCGCATCATCCGTGAATCTGTTCGGACGGTATGTGAACTGCAGCTGGTCCATATTGCGAGGGAGGCACAGATGTGGTTCTTGAAGCATTTCATGACCACCGAGGTGAGGGCCACTGGTCGGTAGAGATTCAAACAAGCTGGAGAGGCATTATTTGGCACTGGTACGATGATGGATCTTTTGAAGCATGCAGGGACCACGGACTTGGCCAAGGAGAGGTTGAATATTGCGGTGAGCACTGGAGCAAGCTGAGTAGCACAAGACTTTAGTACTCGCCCAGATATACCATCTGGGCCTACAGCTTTCCTCGTGTTCACACGCGTCAGAGCCCTCCTCGCGTCGTGCTCAGACACCGAGAATGTGTGCACATCCCCAGCGGTGGATCCCCTTCCAGCCTCGCTGGCCAGCACGCTGGCGGTGTTTTTAGACGGCGAGCTAGGGGTAATGTTGCCTGTCTCGAATCGTGCGTAGAAGGAGTTCAAGTCATCAGCTAGGGAGGTGCCAGCACTTCCAGTTGAGGGGGGGCTGCACCGGTAGTTAGTTATAGTCCGTAGCCCCTGCCAAAGGCGCCTGGTGTCCTGCTGCTCCATCTGCGACTCCATCCTGTCCGTGTACCTCCTTTTTGCGTCCTTCACCATCCTTCGCAGTCGGTAGGACTCTACCTTGTAGTCGTCCATATTGCCGATGCCAGGCCAGAGTTGTAAGCAGCGGTGCGAGCATTCA
This sequence comes from Rhinoraja longicauda, assembly GCF_053455715.1. Taxonomy (NCBI): domain Eukaryota; kingdom Metazoa; phylum Chordata; class Chondrichthyes; order Rajiformes; family Arhynchobatidae; genus Rhinoraja; species Rhinoraja longicauda. The sequence goes on from NC_135978.1 coordinate 16,381,972, forward strand.
AGGCAACACGAATAGACCTGTCCACCCAGGGTTTTTGATTAGGAAAGATACTAACCCTTACAGTGGGGACGATGTTAACGGCTATTGTTGCAATGAAGTCCGTAACCGCTTCCGCCAACTCACTGACGTCTCTGGAACTTTCTTGGAACATATTCCAGTCGACATATCATATCATATCATATCATATATACACAGCCGGAAACAGGCCTTTTCGGCCCTCCAAGTCCAAGTCCGCCCAGCGATCCCCGTACATTAACACTATCCTACACCCACTAGGGACAATTTTTACATTAACCCAGCCAATTAACCTACATACCTGTACGTCTTTGGAGTGTGGGAGGAAACCGAAGATCTCGGAGAAAACCCACGCAGGTCACGGGGAGAACGTACAAACTCCTTACAGTGCAGCACCCGTAGTCAGGATCGAACCTGAGTCTCCGGCGCTGCATTCGCTGTAAAGCAGCAATTCTATCGCTGCGCTACCGTGCCGCCCTCGCTCAGTGCATCTTGCAGCATGGCCTCTGAATGGTCAGCCCACCGCTTTACGTCCCTCGTCACTGCCGTTTCCCATACTATCCGTTGTTTATACTCCGGCAGCAGGAAAATGGCAGCGTGGTCAGATTTTCCAAAAGGAGGGAGAGAAACGGCATTTAAAGGAGTTTTGCTATTTGCGTCATCATTCACAAGTCCTGTTCACCAGTTACCTTGGCACCTATATTAACTCCTGATCCTCCTTTGCAAATCTAACCTAGGCACTGCACTGGGCCTCACTCTGACACTTATTCAGAGTGAGGCCCAGCGCAAATTGGGGGAACAGCACTTCATATTTGGCTTGGGAAGCTTACAACCCAGCAGTATGAATATTGACTTCATTAACTTCAAGTAACTCTTGCTTTCTCTCTTTCTCCATCCTTCCCCCTTCTCAGTTTTCCGACCAGTCTGATTGTCTCCCTGATTACATTTTAACTGTTTGCTTTGTTGTCACCTTCTCCTAGCTAATAATGATCTATTCTACATTTTCCTTGAACTTCACCTCTTTTGATGTCTCGTTTGCACACCTTATCGTACCTTATTTCTGTGCCTCTCTCTCCCCCCTGACTCTCAGTCTGAAAAAAGGTCTCGACCCGAAACGTCACCCATTCCTTCTATCCAGAGATGCTGCCTGGCCCGCTGAGTTACTTCAGCATTTTGTGTCTATATCTTCGTTGTAAACCACCATCTGCAGTTCCTTCTTATACCTTTAACATAAAAGCTGTTGATCACTTTGTTGGATCACTTTGGGGATTAAAATGTCTTCAGCTTTCACATTTGCATGTAAATGATGCAAAATAACAAAAAAAAATCAGCACAATGCACTTACTTTATACCAAGTAAGTTAACTGTTTTGAAAGGACCCACAGTAAGATTTTCTTGACCAAAAAAATAAATAATGATTGGGGAGGGTGTGAGGGATGCTGGAATACTTGTACCTTCCCTCTCCTATTTAAGCAGTATGACTAGGAAGAAGAATGAGGTGATTGTTTTCTTTGCAAATTAGGTATGTTCTTGCAAGCATTGCTTATTATATTGGGAAGAATAGTAATGAGCTGTTATCCATTGTAATGATAATCATAAACCACAGTCATAATGGTTCTGTTTGTTTAACTATTGTGGAGATGAAGTGCCATAGCAGTCTTAACAAGTAATTAATCAGCGTAAGATTCCAGTTTAGAACAAAATGTCTGTGTAGCCTTCACAAATTTAGCACTTAAAATATTCCCATCCTCTATCAAAGGAAACTGATTCAAGGTCACAGATACCTAAAGAACCATCTCTTCTACATTCACATCTGCAGTATTTAAAAATAAATTCTGATATGAGGTTTAATTCTGTTTCTGTCTTCAGACACCAAATGACCCGATACTTTCAGAATATTCTGTTGTATTTAAGGTTTCTGCATTCATCGTGGTTTCCATTTTATATCAAGGATTTTAATATCTTTCATTGGTGGAAAATGTTTGTTTCATATTGTTTCTGACGAAGAGTCAGCCTGATAATGTTAAATGTCTTCCACTTTCAATTTTTATTGTACATTTACTTTATAGTTGCTTCTTTCAAGAGACATTAAAATTTGGGTTAATGGGATCTGTCTGGATGTCATGGGTGGTAGACTGGATTGTATTTGCTTAACTACCGATTATAACACAGAAGGGGGGCTATTAGCTCTTTGGGTCCATGCCGGCTCCCAGCAGATCAATCCCATTGATTCCACTTTTCCGTGTGGCCCTGCAACCTATTGTCTCTTACATGCCCATCAACAGCCACTTTTGCCACCTACCCACTCTAATGCATGATTTAGCCAGTTAATCCATCAGTGTATCTGTGCTGGATAATGTACATGTGTGCGCATGGATTTGTAGCACATTCTTTGTGTAGTCGATAATGTGTGATGGATGTTAGTTTATGAAATGCTCCAGCACAGCAGACATATTGTGACATCAATCCTAGTGAAGCACAGTATTGTCCCAGCACAGCAAATTGAGGGTTAGAGTTGCACGAAAGGGCACAGTGCCAGAGTAACTCAGCAGGTCAGGCAGCATCTCGGAAGAACATGGATACTCGGGCTGAGACCCTTCTTAAAAGGGTCAATCGTTGATTGTCGAGGGGGTGAAGAAAGCTGGAATAGAGGAAACATACTTGCATACTTATATTTACATACTAGATCCACAATTATTAAGCATGCACCACGGATTCAGTTGTCAGCAACATGAAGGTCCCAAACCTGTACTATCCATAGAAACCATCAGATTAGTTTGTTGAGTGATCTGTACGGGTGTTTTTGGTTTGTATCTACAGTTGTTTTCCACATGTTTCTGAAGTCTGATGATGGTGTTGTAGAAATAAGAATTGTCTTGATTAAAACCTAGTTCTTTTGCCCCCTGACTTTGGAGCTTAATTGCTGTCGATCATCTTAGTGCTAGTGGGGGTAGATTTCTTCTGTGAACTGTATGTGGCTTGTAAAAAATGTAAGCAATTCCTTCTGTATGCTTCTGTTTTATATGTGTACAGCTGCCCCGTGTATAAATTTCGAATGGGTCTGGCCAAGCTATTTACCATATGGGCTAGAGTGGATACTGTTCATGCTATAATGTACCCACACATACTTTGGAGCTGGAAGCAGTGGTAGCAGGAATCCAAGCCAATTTCCATCTCTGGATGTGGCTGATTGTTGACCCTGAGGATTTCCAGTCACTAGGTCAGTCGTTGTATCCTTTCTGCCATCCCATTAACATCAGTTAATCCAGCACAGAA